>NW_021849121.1:432267-455102 GCF_003651465.1 Formica exsecta | reverse complement strand
GCTTGCTTAGCTTCGTGTTTCACATATTTCTTTTTCGCTGTCTGTAATAGAAAAATGTTTCTACCGCAGAATTTTAAGGTAGAAAGCATACTTAATATTTTTGCGAATTCTAAAGTTTTTTTTTATTTATGCATTTTATGCAATCGAAAATATATTAGAAAAATATATATTAGAAAAAAATAAAGCGGTCTGCGAAACTTAAGAATCTATAATTGTCAAGTCTTATCAATCGATTTTAAATATATAAAGGTATATGACGGGATAGAACCGCGAAGCTAACGTAAAAATGCATACGGGCATTTTATGCAATCAAAAATATATTAGAAAAATATATATTAGAAAAAAATAAAGCGGTCTGCGAAACTTAAGAATCTATAATTGTCAAGTCTTATCAATCGATTTTAAATAAAATAAAATATAATTAATGAAAAAAAAAAAATTATATCTTAGAAAAAATAAAGCGGTTCGCGAAACTTATCTGGATCCACATGATTGTCAATCTTACCGATCGATCTTAAATATGTCTATGGTACGACGGGATAGAACCGCGAAACTAGCGTAAAATGCGTATGCATCGCGATGCATACGCTATCGCGATTAAAGATTCCCAGCCGGTTCGCTCACTGGCGCGGCATTCGTGAATCCAACGAGAACGTCCACATTGTGTGCCTTGCATGCATATCGCGGAGGCAAGGAGCGTGGCGATTATCTCCTCGGAAATCTCACCTGTCTCTCGTTTAGCTGTCCTCTTCCCTCTCCCCCCCTCCCCCCCTCCCCGTCCCGAAGAGAACTGTCAAAATCTTTGCGGCGGTAATCGCACATCGTCGCGCCTTCCTACAGATGGAAAACTTGAAGAAGAGCCACGCCACGCCACACCGCGCCAGATCGTCGATCCTTCAAGGAGAAAGAGAAGAGGGAACGTCGAAGAAGAAGAAGAAGAAGAAGAAGAAGGAATACCGCGTTATGCGATATCCCGCGTTGCGAAGGTGGCGGGGTCGCCGAAGGTGTGCGGAGTGAGAAGCAAGAAAAAGTGATCGGAGCGGAAGGGGCGGGGAGGAAGAGCAGCGAAGCTGGACGAGATGGGGATCGGAGAGGCGCGCAGAGGGTGGGGCTGGGAAACGGGGGTCCCGGATGACCCCGTGGCCTGGCACGTATGGGGCCCCCAGACTGCTGGGCCCGACTCCCGACTCCCAGCTTATACCAGAAGGCTAACCCTGAAGAAGAAGCGAAGTTTCTCTCTCTCTCTCTCTCTCTCACTCTCTCTTTCTCTTTTTCTCTTCTCGACGTCCTCCTACGTCCAGCTCTGTCCACCTCAACCCACTTGGCTTCTCTCGCGCAGCCTATACTTATCCTCCTACTAATACCACCACCACCATCACTAGCAACGCCGCCGTCGCCACCACCACCACCGCTGACCAGGTTGGCTCCCTTTCCCTCTCCCGCTCTCTCCTCCCGCCGCTCTCTCTCTCTCCGCCTCGGGTTACCTTATACTTATTGCCTCTGGTGGGCTCCGGGGCCTGCCCCTACACAGGGTGTGTTATTATTATCTGACATTATCTATAATTCCGAAGCGGGCAGGAAGCCCACTTAGGGATTGTGATAGCCCCCGTGATTAAACCACCCTACCCTTGCCGTTTCTCTCTCTCTCTCTCTCTCTCTCATTCTACCGCTGCGCGGACGCGAGAGTCCTCTCTATCTATCTTCGCGTACACCTACACGGCCACCCGGCGGTGGGCACGGATAGCCGATACAGGTTTCTTCAAAGCAATCGGTAGAATCTTTCAGAGAGAAGCTATATTGTTGAAAAGAACGCGGTACATTCACGAATTTCTGGCGCAGGCTCTGGTTAAATGGCAGAATTTTTCTCATTAGCTTTGTCGCTTTGACAGTTTGGTGAAGGCAACATGTTGCGCATATACTTTCGATAAAGCTACCCTATATAATTCTTGTAAACTCTTAAAACATAGACTCACATTCATGTCTCGAAGCATTCAATGCAACATTTGAAATGTTCAACTCATTTTTTACGTCTGTTCGTGTATTAGATTATCAAAGATTATTAAGAGAAAGAAAATTAAATTTATTATCTATATAAATTAAATTATATGATACATATTAATAATTTTTTTCATGGTAAAAGAACACATTTCTCTAATATTGTCAAGAAATTTCAATAAATTCCAAATCAATCATCTGAGCAAAACGCACACACCTTGAAGGAGCACTTCCGCGTAGCTGGTAGCAAACACCACGGACACACCCAAACAATTTTTTCTCCTCATCGCTCTCGATTAGTCAGAGACGCGTCCTGTCGGAAGTGTCGCCATATCGATAAAGCATCAGGTGGAGATAAGGGATCAGGTGAAGGTCCGCGTCTGCCCACGTACACGTATATATCTGATCGTGACTGAAGGACCCTGTAGAGAAGCTATCCCTTCGATCGTGCACCCCCTCGCGGTGAGGGGCCTGTTGACGGGGGGAAGGAGAAAGGGGGGCGAGACGACTCAACAGTAGGCACTCGGGGACCGGTCCCGGGACGCTACTTTGGTAATCGTCGGCCGATTATAAACCGAAAAAGCCGGAAACCACTTACGTCCGAAACCGTGCGGCGTTTATACGCCAGTTACGTCGTGGCGAACCACACCTTATGTCGGGGCCGGGTCCCGACCGACCGTCTTTGCCTTTACCGAGAAAATCATGCGATGCGTGAATTTCGTCGACGCGCACTTCTCGATGGAGATCATTGAATACCTTAACCCATTGTGCGTATATAAATTCTTTTATAGATAATGAAAAATATCGTATTTATAAGAAGAAAAGACAGTTAATTATAATGATAATGAAGAAATTTATTGATAAAAAAATTATCAGCAAAATATGCATTTTTATCAGGAATAATTAAGTCTCTCCTTTATAATACGATATATATAATATTTATAATACGATATTTTATTCTAGATAAAAATTCATCTAATCTTTTGATTTTAAAAAAGTTATCTCTGAGATATAAATTAATAAATTCTACGTGCAAATTGACTGTGAAATAATAATCGTGCACTATGTCATAATAATTGTCTGCAGGAAAAGTTATTTCACGTTAGTAAGGCATTAGTATGGTATATTATATGATAAGGAATAATATTGTATGAAAAAGTACGTTGTTAATAAAAATAATCGTGCAAGTTTCGACCTTTCGGGATCCTCCCCTGGAGCGCTACTTCCTGGATGCCCATCGCAATTTTCTTTACGGCTGTCCTTGGAGGTGCTAATTTACTGGCCGATGTCTGATCCATAAAGATTATCGTCGGGAAACAAAAGAGAGAGAGAGAGAGAGAAAGAGAAAAAGCGGACAAGGAACGTACAGGAACGAGCAGCCGGGTAATAATCAAACATCCCCTCGGGGCCGGTGGCGAGGCCCAACAGTAGGCGCCCAGGACCGGCCCCGGAACGCTACCTCCTCCGGTAATCGTCCCCGTCGATTATAAATCGAAAAAAGCCGGAAACCACTTAGAGAAGCCGCAGCCCGTACCGCCGTCGCCGCCGCCGCCGATCGTCGTTTATACGAGGGGTCCCCGGGCCCCGTACAAGAACCACACCTCGTCGAACGACATGCGACTCGCGCCACGAACGACCGGGTGTCGATGCGTATCTGGAGTATCGCGGGACCCCCGCAGGCTCGTGCGGGGGTCTCCGTAGTGTCTCGTGTCTCGGGCCCCACTTATGCTGATTCCTCGGGATCGGTGCGAACCCCCGAGGTGATGCTACCGTTCGTCCGTTCGTTTGTTCGCTATCTACTAGGAATCTCGGGAGCGACCGCGTAATCGATCGGTACGCGATGATACGCAGTCGAAGTGGATCGACGAAGGGGCTCAGCTCTCCCGATATGCCGCGCAATAACTTGTTGGAAGCGGCTGAAATATAGCGTAGGGTCACAGGAGGAAAGGGAGGAAGAAGAAGACGTGGACCTCGGGCTTTAAGACGAGCCTGCGTGATTAATCACTCGCGTTCGCTTGGAGATTCCGTGTCTCCTCCTCGCGACGAATGTCACAACACTGACTTTGCATCGATAAATAGTCGTGAAGGTTGTGAAGGTTGAGTATATTGTACTTGTAAAAGGGAAGTTGTCTCCTAAGATAAAATATAAATTTTTTTCTATATAGAAGATATAAACACATATATCAATTTTGTAATATAAAATAAAATATTTTAAGTTTACATATATATGAATTGTACATTAACATTCAATGTTTACATGATATAAAGTACCTAATAATTATTTTTATTCTAATAGAAATATTAAATAAGAGCAACATACAGAGGAGAACTAAAAATTATAAATTTCATATTTTTATAAATTTAAAATGCCTTTAAAAATGCCTTATATTTTAAAACAGAGAATCCGAAGAAACTAATTCTTCTTAATTATTATCAAACTATGAATAAACAAAATTTAAGAAACTAATTATATATTTACATATAAAAATTTAATTGAATATTGTTAGAGATATAAGTAATATTGTTGGAGTCAATTATATTGCCTTATTATTATTATTGAGATTTGTACAATTTTTCTTGCCTTTACTAACCGTGTTAAACTACTACTAATGTCTTGTGCGCGCTTTATTTCGAAGGGAAGTAATCGTAATTCGCGATTGTTTAGAATTTAGTCGCGGCAACTCGAAGGGTAATTTGTGAGTGGCGATATCTTTTGTGGTATAAAATAAAATATTTTGAGATAACATATATGTATATAAGTTGCATATAATACATTCTATATTTACACGGTATAAAATACACGATTATTTTTTTTTTAATAGAAATATTAACTAAAAGCAATATAAAGTGAGAACTAAAAATTATAAATTTCATATTTTTATATAAATTTAGAATACCTTATATTTTAAAGCAGAAAATCCGAAGAAACTAATCCTTCTCAATTATTATCAAACTATGAAAGAAAATTTAAGAAACTCCTTATATATTTGCATATAAAAATTTAATTTAATTATTAGAGATATAAATAATATATTAAATTAGATATAAGTAATATATATAAATATTAATTAGATATTAATTAGATATAAGTAATATATATAAATATTGTTGGAGTCATATTATTATCTTATTATTATTATTGAGATTTGTACAGATTTTCGTGTTTTTACTAACCGTGTTAAACTACTATATTGCCTTGTGTGCGCTTCATTTCGAAGGGACGTAATCGTGATTCGCGATTGTTTAGAATTCAGCCGCGGCGGCCCGAAGGGTAGTTCGTGGGTGGCGAGAGGGTGGTGACGGAAGAAGAAGAGGGTGGTACGATGTAGAGAGAGCGAAATCATCGGGGGCGACGTCGAAAACACGCGAGCCTCGCGGGTACCCACGTGGAAACGTCATCGGCAGCTGGGCTCGCGGGGGCCCTTTCGGGGGTGTGTTTTGGGTGCGCGCAACGGATAGGCGAGAGACGAGGGAGGGAAGGCGGGCGGGAAACGACTGGCAGTCAGTCGTTCCGAGTCGGGGGCGAGTGCGTGCAGACGCGACGGCCCTAAGCCGCCCCAAAGCGCGACCACCAAAACCCCGCGGAGCTTATTTCACGAACGACCGGGCACCCCACTCGACCCCTCTGTCTCAACGCATACGGATACGTATATACGCACTGACACACGCGTGCCTGTATTCGCCCCCTTAGTCGCGGCGGTGAGGGAGAAAAAAAGACCTCTCCGCGAGGGAGAGGCTTATCTTAGCGCGACCAGCAGCGCTGGTCCCGTCGGAGGAATGAAACTCGATCATCTATACTAGGTAGCTCTGTCAAAGTGGAGAAGATCCGTCTTTGATGACGGAAATCGCGATATGTCATCTCATACGATGCTTATGGTAGCGAAAAAATGCAAGAGATGGCCGTATGTAAAACTTTACGGCATCCTATCTAGAGTATTTACATTTATGTATATGTGATACACAACCGTAATATATAAATATCTCATAGAAAAAAAAAGAAACCATGTACCTATATAAAGTATCATTCTCATTATCAGATTGATAAAAAAATTTATTCCAAGTTTTTAAAAATGTGAGTATATAATATATAAATGTATAATTATTTAACCAAATCACGCATTATTTGAAATTATTTGTTAGATATTTTTTCTTGACACAAGCATTAAAAAAAAATAGAGAAATTATTATATAGATAAATTTAAACACAAATACGCATATATAAATATAAATATAAAACAAAAAGATATTAAACATTTGTATAAATATAAAAGAAAGAATTGAATATATAAATTTTAATTTAAAAAATTATTTTTTTTTTTTAGATTAAACGGTGCAATATTTTTTTCTAAATATTACACGTTGAAAAACTTAGGCTTCTTATATTAAACGAAAGAATATATCCTCTGCAGAGCAAGTAATCGCTCTGCAGAGTTTCGCCAGCGGACGACGTATCAAAACGTGCTCGCGCGCCTGCGGTAGCACCCCTTTAAGCACCCCCGGCTCTATCCGCGCGACTTTAACATTCTTACCGGGAACGTCGCGTCGGAGCGTGCAGTCAATTCGACAACTTCGACACCCAGTATAGGCCGGGGGTATAGCGCGAAGCGGGGGAACGTTATCTGCCGGGTCCCAGGCTGACGGGGCTCGCCCTTGGGGAATAACGCGGAGATAAGCACCCCCGTGGACCCTTCTCGCCCCTCCCTCCCGCATCCCGCCCATCCTCTCTTCGCTCGGCAGAGATGCAAAGAGATCTTGATACGGGCTACATCGAGGCCGTCTCTCGTTCCTCCCCCTCTTCCTCACCAACATCCCCCTTGGTAGATAGGACGACCCCTCTTGCGGGCCTACGGTCTCGGCGCATCCTCCCTTTCCCTTTCCTCCGGTAACTTATGAGTCAGATTTATCTCGCCGACTGGTGACTGATCGCCCCCCACGAATTTCCCAATTTCGCTAGACCCCGTCGTCATAGTCGTCGCAGAAATCGAAGTCGCAGGACCGTTTTTCTGCTCCTCATCGACAGGAAACTCGCAGTCAAGATGACTTTATCATGGGAACGTTCGTTCCTCCGAGGTTGAGATAGTTCCGCGAAAATACATTACCGTAATTGACTTGGACACATATATTCGTTAATTATAGGTATTAACTATGTGACAAAGGGATCATTATAATACTTGGTAATATACTCAGCGCGATTCTCGTAGAATTAATTATCGTGCGTTTTCAATCATCTAAAGATGACATGTTTTGCTTTGGAAAGATATTGATGTAGATTTTCTAGGCTGACATATTCCTATTTTTCTCACCAATTAAATGTTGCACTTTATCAGAACTTGTATATGAATTTGATCCGTTTAGTCAGTTTAATTATCATTTAAACATCTATAGCTTGTGCATTCATTGCTCGTCTATCGTCAAATCGATTTCCATCAAACGTTTTAGAAATACGAGAGCTTATTTTCCTATGACTTTCTTACCTAATTTAAATAGTGATAATAGTGGAACACCTTTATAATAATATTACATTAGAGTTTGATAATATTATATATTAATCTACATGTTTATAAATTTTTAAATCTATTTTATTTTTATTTTTTACCACGATTTTTGCTATGTTTCTATAATTTTTAATGGATATAGTTTGCAATTAAACTTCAATTTTCCTTAATTTTTAATTTCCTTAAACTTCAATTTTCCTCCGCTTTTAAAGAAAAAAAAAATTTCCTCAAAACTTTAAAATAATATTATCGGAAAATTAATGAGAAATAATAATGATAATAATAATAATGATCAGAAATGATACAATCTGATAGGGAACAATGTATAATAAATAGCTGCGGCTAATACATCTGAAATTTCTAGCAAAAAACTAAAGGCCCATTATGCGTCGATTAATATTCATTGTAGTTTAACTGTTTCAAGAGATGCGTCCTTTCTCACGCCTTTCTGAGACCGCGATGAGTCCGAGATGCGTCTTGGTAAGAGGTACCCGGCGAACGCGTGGCCGACGTTATACCGCCGACCGCGATCCAGGATCTCCGTTGCTTTCGCGACACCTGGTGCGCATCCGTCGGTGGCCGGATGCCGGCAAACGGGCGTAAAACTCGACGATCGGGCGATGCGGCGGGCGCGGTGCGCTACCACATTTCGGTGGCGACGATAGTGCACGCGATTTGCGGCCGCCAGTGGGGCTTCGATCGGGTCATGTTAGGCCGCACAATTTAATCCGTCGTTCTACGACACGCATTTATACTACAATAATATATAAATCGGCCGTTCTAGAAACAACATTTTGTTGAAAAATCCTCATTTTGCAAAAAATAAATATATTAATAGAAAAGAGCGAGCATAAACATTGATTGCAAAAAATTATCGAAATAAGTAAGTCAAGAATTAATCATACAGGGTGTTCCAGGTCAGGTCAATGAAACTTCAGGGTCTTATTGGAAATTGAATTTGGAATAAAAGAGTTCCTATAAACATAGCTCCGGAAACGCTTTGTTAAAAAGCTATAGCTAATAAACTCTCTGTAAGCAATTAGTTATGCTTAAAATTTAATAAAAACATCTTTTATGTTTGCATTTGCAATATTTGCATTACGAATGTAGTGTTTACACAAAGACCATCGAAAGATAGTTTCTTCAAGTTTTTGCTTTTTTCGTTGTTTTGAGCTTATTTCCTTTTTCCTTATCAGAATTAAATGAAATTGGTGTAATTTAGTTTGTTATATTATCCATTTAGTTTGTTTAATTATCCATCAGATTTATTTCGTTATTTTTTTTAAATGAGTGAAGAGTTTTGAAGTTATTATTAAAAATCATTAAAAAAACGTGATTTTCCGAAGTTTATTAGCAATAACTTTTTAACAAAGCATTTCCGAACCTATGTTTATAGAAATTTTCTTGTTCTAAATTCAATTTCTTATAAGACTCTAAAGTTTTATTGACCTGACATGAAATACCCTGTATATTCATACATATTTAATCCTGAGATATCCTTTTTGTATATAATTCTTACTAAACTTTAATTCTAATTTTTTAAAACATTCTTATATTTATTATTATCATAGAGATTGAGGAGCAACAAAGTGTATGATAAATTAATTTTTGCACAAGCTGAATGAATTTCCTTTAAAAGACAGAAAAGAGGGGAGGAGGGTTTCCAAGAAATTCTCGATAATTGCATTTATCCTGCAATAATATATAAGTCAGCCGTTCTAGAAATAAAATTTTGTTGGAAAATCCTTATTTTGCAAGAAATAAATAAATAAATAAAAAGAAGCGAGCATACACATATCAAGATTGCAAAAAATTATCGCAACGAGTAAATCAAGAATTAATCATATATTCATACATATTCACAATCATATATATGATATCCTTTCTCGTATATAATTCTTACTAAACTTTAATTTTAATTTTTTATAACATTCTTATATTTATTATTATCGTAGTGATTGAGGAGCAACAAAGTGTATGATAAATTAATCTTTGCGTGATGCGCAAGCTGAATGAATTTCGTTTGAAAGACAGAAAAGAGAGGTGGAGGGGCTCTAAAAAATTCTCGATAGCGGATCGCAATAAAATTGCATTCTATTCTGCCGAGTGTAATTCGTGCGCGCAACAGCGGTTTCGATCGCGCATGTTAGGGCAACGGCGGTTCACGTCGCACGCATGAATCCGGTTAATCAAGTGGAACTGTCCGTCGGCTGTGCTGCGAAGAGCACGGCAGACAAGACAGACCGTCTGCGTGATCGACAGACAGTGTCCGCGTGGCGTCGGACAGGTGGTGGCGAACCTTCACGGATCCCTCCCGCGCACCCCCTCCTACCTCGAGCCGAGGGAGGATCACAAAGACGATAAGGCACTTCTTAACAGTTTGACTGTTGTAACAATCGCGTACTGTCGCGTATCATACTTGGAATCTCCATGCACGATTATATGATCGGAAAGTCTCTCGATGCATGAATATAAATGCAAAGAGAAATGCAAAATTTAGTTGTCATTCCTTTTGTGCGAGTGTTGCAAATCCCGATGAAAAATATGTGTCATCCATGACGTTAAAGTGTCAATTATGATGTTGATTTTCTAGATTTGATCGTCACGTCGAGTGCCGTGTAAATTTTGACATTAACTCTGCAAAAAATCAATGCAAACTGTGTGTAAAAAAAATAGATTGTAAAAAGATGTAATTAAAATCTTTGTTTTGACAATAGAACATTGAATATGTCATACAAAAAAATTCAGGTTTTTTTTATTTTATTTTTTCGCAGAACATATTTATCGTCAGAGAATTAGGATCTGGGGCTACTTCTCGTTTGATTACCCCGCCCGAGTCCTTGGCCTTTGGTCTCCCCGCTTTCGTTTTTGCCGATTTCATATCAGCCCTTCTCGTATTAAATGGATCGTGAGCCATTAAATTGCGCGTACATTTAGGTAAACCTGCGTACGAAGAGGGAAATGTAGCTCCGAGGCTATAAAACATGCGGATTGCGCTGATTTTGAAGGGATACATGCGTCGAACAATGCTTTGATTAACCACATTACATGATATATACATACAAAAATGTTCCACGTAACACTTATGATGTTTCATGACCGATACTTATGTTGGAAATTAATATTTAAACGTAAAAATCTAAAAAGCATATTTCGAGAGATAACAATTTTTATTGTCTATTTATTTAGATCACACGCATATATGTATATATTTTTATGATTTTAAACATATATTTATTTAACTATATAGTTGTTTTTTTTTCCATAGAAAGATGCAATATAAAATCAGTCAGCTAAAGTTAACTCAATCAACTATATATATGTACGATCCTTTGTTAAATAAATTTCAAAATCTAATTTATATGTAGATTATTATATATGTATAATATGCGTCCCTCGAAATCGGCACAATTGCAAAAGTGGTGATTCCTTGTGCAAAGATAAATCGGAAACGTAGAATAAAATATTTTATAGGTTTGTCTAGGGGCTTAGTTTTCCAAGAAATTGGCTTTTGATATATATATTAATTTTTTGATTTTTCTCGAAAACGAAACGTGCAAAAAAAATATTATTCTATATCTTTAATATTTTTCTTCGTGAAAAATTATTGTTTCCTCTTTTGCCGCAGTTGTACTATGATTTCGAATGTATTTTATATTTTCATATACATTATATTAATTTTGTACATCTATATATTATATTGATACATCATACTGCGTACTTTTTCATACGCATATTATTGACTCTGTATAACTATATTTATTTCATATATATAACGGCTGCTGAAATCGTCGCAATGTCTCGATCTCTCGGTTGACCGGGGACAGATGGCTCGCCCGGAGGAAAGAAGGGTAGCCGTTCTCGGCGTGTGCCGGACCCAAAGGCGCGGAAAGCACCGTGATCGAAGGGTCCGACCTAGCGAGAGCGATCGATCCAGGCTCGCATTTAGACGCGGGAGAGAGGAAAGAAGGAGAAGAGAACGATCGTCCGCGCGTCGGGTACCAGATGACAGAGCCATGACCTAGGAAATCCCATGGATGAAGGATCTCTCGAAGGAGGAGGAGGAGAAAGGGAGAGGGGGGCATATGTCGGACGGGACTCTGAAAAATTGATGTTCCCGCGTCGGTTCCACCCCCGATATATATACGTAGGAGGAGGTTGTGCTGCGGAGGGGGCGGAGGGGGGGAGAGGCAAGACTGGCGGGTAGACTAGTCGGTGGTGAAACACGATGACTGGCGATCCGCCGCTCCTTTTTTCGAGGTCGTGGCGGCAAAACTTCAAGGACCCTCACCGGGGCCAGAAACACTCGCTTGGCCCCCTAATTATCACTACGGGGGTTCCCCTTTTCGGACGCGGGGCCCTCTCCTGGGTACAAAACTGCTCGGCAGGGGTCCCGCGCGAAGAAGCCCCCTTTACCTCCTCCTCCTCCTCCTCCTCCTCCTCCCGGCATCGCTCTTTTCTCTTTGTTCTTCCTCTTATATATATCTTCTTGCTCTCTCTAGGTCGATCGACCCACAAATATCTTCTTCTACCTTTACCGGTTTCCTTCGATTCGACCGGCGTTTATCAACATTTTCGTGCGCGCCTCGCTACGGAAACGAAAATGCGTTTGCGGGAGAATTGAAAGCTTCATGAGACTCGAAGAAATATATAGTCGATTGGCCGATCGATCGAGCGTGGAAATGCACTCTCGTGATCGATATGTACGATCACTTGTTGAAGCAAAGCGAGAAGATGTGACTGTCGATCGGCTCGAGTGCGTCTTGCGAATTCGAACCGCAAAATGATCGCTACCTTGTACATGCACGTCAAAAGAAACGCATTACGAAAATTATATTGGTAATAATATCCCTCGCTCATTGTTTAACGATCTTCCTGAATTTCTTTCAATGTGACATCTTTTAAAGAAGCGACTCTAATTCATTACATCAAGAGCTCTTCGAAAAAAAAGGGAAAAAAAATATATTCTACAACTCCGATTAGTTTTTTCGAAACAGATCCATGAAACGGAAGGTCTCATCCCCTATATAATCTTCCGCACTCTCACGTTCGATTATCCTCCTGATCTCGACTTTCCTCTGCGCCCCCTCAAATACGCGATCGCGTTACAATCGCAACACAAATTTCAACCCGGAACGAGGTATTATTCTTAGACAAACACCAGAAGCCACTTGATCCCGACGATCAAGGCTTCCGCTGAGCTTCCGCGCCGTCGCACCATCAGTATTGAGGGGGAGGGGGGGGATTATAACGCGTCGAAGGGCCATCAACAAACATCCGTATAAGACCCGCATTCGGTTGTCGTGGCCCCCCCATTTCCTCTCCCCTTTTCCTCCCCTTCTCCCTCCGTCGGCCCCCTTCCTCCTCGTTGCCCCCGGCGCGATGGAATGCGTGCTGTCCCGTGCACGCATCCACCACACGCCATTGCCAGAATGAGTGCACCCCCCGATCCGACACTTGGCCGGCTCGCAGCAGTTACACGCGTCTCTACGAGCCACCGAGGGGTGGCCGTTCCCCCGCTCGTTCGTTCAGGGTGGTTGGCTTGATCGTTGATGTTTCGCCCTGCACGCCCGTGACGAAGAAGACCGAGGGGTTACCCGACTCCGACGTGATGAACGCGAGCGAGAGAGAGAAAGAGAAGGGGAAAGAGAGAGGGAGAGAGGGAGAGATGCACACTTCACATTTCCCACGTGCTGCTCGGTGCAAACGTCGTGCATCGCGTGCTCACCTATACGTCAGTGCGAAGGGAAACGGGATTAGTCAGGGTTTGTCCGGGACGGAGAAGAGGGGGGGGGGTAGGAGGCAGTGCGGGGGTCGGGAAACGACGACGGGGGATGATTGCAGGGTCGGCCGCGTGACGGTAACTACTGGGGCTTGGCATGACGGACGGACAGCCCGCGAGCGAGCTTATGGTCACGCGGCCCCGGTCTCTTCGGAAAAGTTTCCTTGTCCTCCACCCTTGCTTCCTTTCCATTCCCCCTCTTTCCCCCCGGCCACCCTCCTCACTCCTCTTGTTTGTAACCACCCCCCGACGCTTGTAACGCGATCGTTTCATGGCGTGACACCTCGCGCGATTTGTAAGGAATTTTGTCGAAGGGTTGGGGGGGCCGTCCGGTGTCCGGAATTGGACGATTGAACGACGTATTTCTGGAAAAGAGCGCGAAGACTCGCTTAAAATTGATATAATTATAAAGTATTTATCCTATATTGTGTAGAATTTTAGATAAAAAAGATATAGAAACGATTCCAAAATTTCGTTAAAATGCCATTGGTATACAAGTTCATTTTTAAATTGTTCAAGAGATTGTATGCACACTTTGGCGAAGCGATGAAGCGCCGAACGCATCGTTGTACCAGCGGTGCGTTCGGTAATTTCACTTATCGTCTCTCTTTATCTGAAATTGTCAGGAACAGTCATGTAGCCGTTGCTATCAGCGCCCGTTACGCGCTAGAACGCTGCAATACGACTATCGTTATCCGCACTTGGCTCGTCACTAATTATTGTCAGGCGCGATTAGCATCCTGCCGTATTTTTATCCGGACCAAAAATATCGTGTATAGTAAAATTAATGATATCACGAAAAAAAATATATAACATATTTTCTCGAATATCCGTGATATCGATACATCGATCGAACGAAACTTTAGTCTCACGCATTTAAGAAGAACTTAACGTTTTTACTTCCGGTTGTGCTTATCATGCTGCTATTACTGCTCAGTGTACTTCACAAAATATTTTATTTTAATAATTGTTAAAATTTTTTCACAAGACGAATATTTGACGATGGTATAACTAAACTTAATGATTTTATTAATTTTTTTTTATTATTATTTATACATATAAAATATTTCAAAATTATGTTTAAGATGTTAAGATTTATGTACGTAAGAGAGAGAGAGAGAGAGAGAGAGAGAGAGAGAAATTATCTGCATTAAAGACTTAAGTTTTCTTATTTGTCATATTTCATAAATTTATATCTAAAAAAGATATTTCTTTTCGGGCTTTATGTAAAACTTTCGTGTTAAATGTTCGCTCAAAATGAGCCGATAAGTCTTTAATTTAATAACATGAGATTTTTGTTAATCGATTTCAAATCGATAAGAAACGCTTCTTAGAACTATGCGAAAACTTTAGAACATTCTGTATATTATACGACTTTAATCTTACTACTTCCTTTCTTCGTGTAATCTATGTTGATTCCACTCAAAAAGTGGTTTTGCAACTACAGCAAAAATTTTGTGGGTGCGCAAAATTAACTGAGGTACATAAATGATTAGCAAATACTGTGATATCGCATATGTTTCGCATTTAATCAATCTAAGTGACAGAGACAGAATTTATATCTGAACTGTTTGTGAAATTTAGAAAGAATGTTTTTCTGTGGCGCCTATCCATGTTAAGGCCAATCATACTTGTTATAAAGTTTGGCTGTGGTACACAGAAAAGATTAGCGGCAAGAAACAAATGAATATATAATCCTCACATCTAACATATTTGTATAACGCGCCCAATCTATCTAGCTCTTTTAAACAATTTCTCTCAATTTTTCGATGCTGCAGTTATAATTGGCAGTTATATTTCTCACAAAGATCGTTCTAGCTGTAGTATCGAAACTCATATTTATCCAATGCAGTGATTAACATTTGGCAATGGGACCTAAATTTTCTAGAAGATATTATTAGAATGTTGCTGCTATAAATTCTATATGTAACAGACAATATTCTAACAGATACAAAAAATAGCGATAAATTTTTGTTGTGACACCTAGAAATCTACCTATATCAGCAAGACATTTTTTTGAGTGTCAGCTCTAGTCGGACTCTCACACGATTTCGAGAGATCGACTCGGATAATGACCGTGTGCCCCCCCGTGAAGTCTTCATCATCCGTACCTCTCATGCTTCCCTCCTTCCTTCTCTTAACACTTTACCATCGCGCGACTCTACCTTACAATTCGATAAATTGAATTTCCCGTAATATGATAATGTTATCATTAGCCGCGTATGACGAAGACGAATGACACAATTAATCACGCCGATCGCGTGGGCTCGCTAACATAATTCCGTCGACTTGCATTAACGCAAAAGCGTCAATCGTCATTTTTTTTCTCTTCATAGGTATGATTTATAATGCTTAATTCTCGCATAAATTTCAATTTCTGAACGTTTCTCTTTCAAGCGTCCAGCACTCTGGAAGGATCGATTTTTCTTTGATCCTTTTGAGCTTAATTCGCCGAAACTTTCAAACCTCAGCCAGGCCAATCTCGATGTAATCGCTCTTTAAGCAACACCCGTACACCCCACGTTGTAACGTTGTCGGCATTTTTACTCGTCGATTAATACATGGGACGCCCGGCATTTGCATCGAAAGAATCGAAAGGATTTACGCCGAAAAGAGACGTTGATAAATGAAGCATAATTGTCGAAAACATAAATTCGGCCATGATTATATCGTAACAGAAAGTACCAACTTTGTTGTCAACATCTCTTTTGCGATTTTGTATTTCATAAAATCATTTCCGATCCACAAATAATTTTAATTAATCACATCCAATCCGCAAATAATTTAATTATATAATATATTTAATTAAAATATGTATGACAGTAAATAATGATATAAACAGAAATTATTTTTGTACTCTGAGATATTTTAACACTTGGTAATTCTAATGTTAAAGTATAAAAATCTATAAAGTGAAGCTATTCAAAATTTGTTATTAAATGTTTATATTTAATTAATATCTTTTACATTAATTATTTTTGACTCTTGATTGTCAATGGGGCGTTGCTCACCGCGAAATTTCTTAGCGACCACCGTTCAACAAGAGTGGACGCTAATGCGTTCGAATTATGCCCGACCTTGGCTGGTGGATCGAGGGAGGAAGAGAGAGAAAGGAGGGTGGGGGGGGAGGGACCAATTCGGGCGTAATCGCCCTTCAAGGGGCATCTAGGTGCCGGGATGTACGCACGCCCGACGCGCGTTTGCGACCACGGCAAAAGAAGAGACGGAGCCGAAGTTCCGGTGATCCGCGAGGAATCTTAATGGCGAGGCCGCTCCGCGGGCGCACAGGGACGTGCAAGAACGCTCGTCCTTAACCACCTTTAACAAATTGCGGCCGTGGTGCAATCGTTGATCGACAAGAAAGAGAGAGGGGGGGGGGGGGGGGGGAAGGAGGGACCCCTGGTCTCTAGGCTCTCGTTTTTGTGCATCCGCCGTGAGCGCGCCGACGTATTCGTGAACATGCTCGCGTAAACTTGCATGAAATATGCACTCGCGCACGATTTCCTTCCCTCAATATAAGCGAAATATACATATTGTGCCGGAAGAGAGAGAGAGAGAGCATGTTTGGTTTTTTCTAGATCAATTTAAAAATGAATTAATGTAATTGTAATTGACAATTTAGATTTTTATATATCTTATCTTTTTATATATCTTAGGCCCATAATTATCGTATCTTTACTGAAGAGCTTACTAGTTGAAACCAGTTTTGAGGCGTGATATGTTTCAATAAGTAGATTTTAAGGGTCACTTCTTGAAAATCGCGACATCATATCTGTAATAGTTTATTTTGAATATATGTATAATTTAAGCTTCTTTTCTCGCAGTTTAATTAACAATCGTTAGTTGAGGGATAATACGTATTAATAACTAGTAAATCTCGTATCAGTTGAGTGTTGAACCGGGAAAAATTGTATACATATGTATATTACTTTAGTATATAATGGAAATGTGATTTTGGAAGAAATTGCATTTAAATATTAAATAATAGTTTTGATAGTTCAAATTTTTAGCCATGAGAGAGAAGCGAAACGGTTACTCACATGAATCTTCATTTGAGAGACTCAAGAATGGATTTTCAAAAAAAATTATAAAATATCTTTATTAGCAGATTTTATACTCAATTTTCTTGCAGTAGTATTAATTACAATCGTCAGTGATCATTTAATATATTATATAAATAATATAAAATTATATAATGCATACCGTATAAAAAATATATAATATACCATAAAAAAGAACGCTTTTTAAACAAATATAAAATGAACTTAAATAATACTAAATTTAATGAAATTAAACAATTACGCGCTTATAGGAAAATTCTCAGTAACGATACGAATAACGACGCGAATCGTTAATACATTATGCAAGGCGATGACAACATTTATTTGGAATTGGGCTTTTTAGCGAACGTTACATATTTCATTTCTTCATGTCTTGATTTTGCCGATGCGCTTTTAAAAAATTAACCACACTGGTAGGCGCACGTGCACGCTCGCGCGCGCGCGCGCGCGCGCTCACACGCGTGGAAAGCGCACGTGCCGCACGTGATGCACGCACGCACATTTCCAATAGGTAATCAGACGCGTATCGCGGGGGTGCATTAACCTTTCGATCGCGAATTCCCGGTTTGCGAACACGCGAAAAATAAATATCACTTTCTGCAACTTTTGCTCGTCAGTGATGTCCGCGAGAATGTGTTTTCTTGCTTGATCATTTTATTCATATATTATTTCAGAATTCTCTCTTAATTAAGAAAATTGCTTTGAAAAAATTGTGTCTAATGATGACAAGTTATCAGAAAATATATTAAACAGTAAATCCATAATTCATAACAAATTAGATATACAAATATATGAATTAATGATAATTAATTAAATCTATTTTAAAAAAATACTATATAATTAAATATATTTAAAAAAAACTTTATAATTTGAGTTAATTACAAAATAAATAATATAATTAATTCAACATAATTAAACTTAAAATAAATATTTCCTAAAGATAGAATACTTCAATTTTTACGAATAGCATCAGGAGAAATTCAAATCTAACGGCGGGAATAGAAACCGATATCGATCTAATAACGATGCATCGACTTTGGCCGGCGGCTGCCAGCGGATTCCCGCGTTAATCTTTTCCTCAATTTGCCCGTCGGGATCTAGGATATTGGAAACGTAATCGACCATCCTTCCATTCTCAGGTCGCGGTCATGCAATTTGTAAACCGCCGCGTTTTAATGCGTGAGACAAAAAGACCCGGTGATAACGGCACGCGGTCGGTCGAGATGAAGCGAAAAGCGATTTCGCGCCGTGGATCGATCCGCCGTGTGAAACGCCGCGGCCACATAACGACACTTATGGTAAAATTGCGACGAGAAAGGGAATGGGGAGGGGGACGAGAAATGGGAATGGAAGGGAACGGAATTGAGAGAAATGGGAGCTTCGTTCGAGTTTGTTCCCATAGTAGAGCTCGCCAAATTACCGCGAGACATATCGGTCTGACTTATTTACGAAATAAGATAATAGAACCACAGTTATCTAATTCACTCTTATCTTTCTTATCCGCATTTCTCCTCTTTATCATTTGTTTAATTAATTCTTTGAAAATACACGTGCGTACGATTTTACTCGAACGTACGTCTTATCTTTTTCGAGCTCACCGTCCCGTAACAAAGGCAGCTGGTTGCCTCGCGAAGAATTAAATTTCCATCTAAGAGTTTCTAAGAGAGAAATCAAGAGAGAAGAGACGGAATCCAGGACGCGAACGACAGTGTCGACGACAAACGTCGTAATTGGTCGTGGGAGAGGATGCGCGATTCGCGCGTGTGCACTTTTGTCATCTGGAACGCATCTCACGCCACGCTCTCGGCGCCGCGTCGGCGTGATAAGTAGGATGTCACCCGTTACATCCGCGATATGTGTGCGCGTATGTACGTGCAATTGGTGGTTGGATACGCGTCCCCGGTACATGCAAAGAGCAATCTGGCGTGTGTTGCGGCTCTCCATAGGGTCGTGTCCTACGGTGGCTGGTGGACGTTGGGGAGGAATGAAGGGGGGGACACGGGAGCCAGGGAGGGGGCGACACAGCCGGCCGCGAAGGGAGATGCGCGGGGGGGAAGGGGAGGGGGAGGGAGAGAGGAGGGGAAGGGAGGAAGGTGGCCCGGCGGGAGGAGGGTGGACCGTGGGGCTTTAATGAACCAATTTAAATGCATGCGATGATCAGTTGGCCTCTGAGCCCTCTTCTTCTTCTTCTGCGGGCTCTTTCGACGACGACCGGCTACCTTTACACACGATAGGCCACGCCACACGACACACGCTGCCTAGGATCCTCTACTCGGTCCCGAAGTAGTATACTCCGCCGCTGCTGTTGCTGCTGCAACATCCTCCCCCCCCCCCCCCCCTCCTTCTTCGTACTCCCCCTTCGATCTCTTGTGTTCGCGCGGTGGTGGCCCCCATCGACAGAGAGTCCCTACCTTTCCTTTCCTTCTTTCTTTCTTTCTTCGTGCACACTATACCGCCACCTCTTCCGCCCTTCCCGTATCTTCATTCATTCCTAACCCCGTCACCCTCCCCCCGTCACCTCCCTCTGACTCGTTCGCGTTCCCGTTCCACCGTCTGGAAGCTCCATCTCCATTTTTTAATGAAATCGAAATTGCAATGGAGAGCGTTGAGCGCGCGTTTCTTTCTCCTCGTTTTCTACTTCTTCTTCTTCATCTTTGTTTCTTTGTTTCTTTGTTTCTTTCTTTCCTCCGTTCTCGTTGTCTCGTGGACCAGCGCGAAAGATTGGTGGAAAGAGAGAGAGAGAGAGAGGGGGGCGGAGGGATAAAGGGAGCTCTACTGCGGATGCGAAGTGTTGAAGCTCCGGGCGACAAGCGGGATTGTATTAACCGGTCGCGGCGAATCGTCCTGCGAGAGATCTGCCAGCGAAGAGAGAACGCGGATCTCTCGCTGATCTCTCGAGATTTCCGCGGATGGTTTGTCGGGAAAGAACTCTTTTTCGCCCGCAAGGATATTAATCCTGAGAACAGCGCGATTGCGGTTAGAAAATATCCGCAAATTTTTCTCGATTATTATGATTGAATATTTTATATATATATGTACATATATCAATGTTTAAATATACTCGGCCCCTTTGTGACTCTTCCCTTGTGACTTCATTTTTTACATCATTATATTTACCTTACATTTAATTTTTATTGTCATCTTTGTAAGATACTGTTATTTTTCTTGGAAAGGGAAGTTCGCTGTCTTTCTCGATAATTTTTATGATTTTTAAATGCATATAAAAATGTGATTTAATGAAATAGTAATTAGCATTATTTTTCTTCTTATGATAACCACGAAATAATTTTTTCATTGATAACACGCATATGTACTCGAGGAAAACTTGACATTTTTGGGATTAAAGCCTCGCGCCGCAGGCTTTCAAGGTTGGCGAGAGGGAGATAGCTTCTCTATGCACGTGACTCATTCGATATGACACGGAAATTGATACTCCTCCGCGTTCCTCCCTCAACAGGTATCGCGCGGTTAAACTCGAGTCTTAATAATCGGGTGGACGAAGCCGGTGACGCGGGAACAAAGCGACCGAAAACCATGGGGGATCCGCCGTATCGGCACCTGCTGGAATCCCCGTAACACACACGGGGGGGCAACGAGCGCAACGACAAGACGCCGCGGCGCCTTGTAAAAAGCATGATTCGCGTCACCCCACGTCGGCCTCGCATAGGCCCCCCGCAACGCTTTGACACCCACACCACACGATGGCATTCTGTCAATCCGCAGATGATGATCCAACTGCAATTTCACAGTTTACTTCGTGCCCGATGTATAAAAGTAGCTGTAATTGTTAAAAATAGAAATTTAAAAAAAAAATTATTTATTATTTGGAAAATACTTATTATATTTATTTTGATTAAAATAATTTGTATAAATAAATGCAAATTCTGTTGCCATTTATTTATCCAAGAAAAATATAGGAATGAGATATTGTCTGAATTCTCAGCTATATTAATTAACAGAGGATGAGTAGTCTAGATTGTAATGGATCTGGAGATAATCCAACTCATCTTGAGATATGTATGATTAGATCAACAGCGCAGCCAGTCTTCCATGACTTTTCGTTTTACTAATAAAAGAGACCAATGCTCTACTTTGTAAAGAAACTTTTATACTTTGATCACAAAAGTCATGTGTTGGCCCGCGAGTATTATACATTTAGTACTACAAATATTATTTTTTACATAATATATGTGGTTTAATCTTTTTTCCGATAGTGTAGCCTCATCTTTCCGATAATGACGTTAATAGCACAATGAATCGTATATCATTATTTTAGATATGCGAGATGTTTTTTTTTTTTTCTATTCATCTTTCCTTTTCTTTTTTCCTTTACATCTCCTTTCTCTCGATCGGTCAGATCAAGGCCGAACGGCTGTACCAATCATCATCCCAAGCAACCGTACCGCGAATTAATTAACAGCGATAGACTTTATTTATAGACGCCATGTCAAGGTCGGAGAAAGGGTTTCCCGACGCTTCCGTCGACGGGGAGATTAATGTCCATTCCGAGTATCGAGGAGATCCCTAAAAGAATTATACGAAAAATGAACCGGTGGTCCACTCGATCCCGCCCTATCGAATCTTCGACAAAAATTCGGCCTAACTTGCAATTAGAACAAGTCGTAAAATAACTTAAGTATTTATTCAACGATTAAAAAATAATGTTAGAGATAATTAAAAAATTATTAAGAAATACTTCACATAGTTAAAAAATAATAAGAATACTTGTATTGATTATTACATTGTTTAATAAATTGAAAAGGCTTAAATTTAATATATCTCGCTATTCCAAAGATTCCATACAAATTTTTGTATTAATTTAACATAATATGTGGATATGTTAAATGCAGACACTAATACTATGTTAATATTTTAACACAAAATGAATGCAAATTTCATTGTAATTTGAAATATTTTTTGTGTAAAATCAATAAATATTTAATGATAAAATTAAAATTGGAAAAATGTTATTGACGGTCTGCAGTCACTCTCATTCCTGTTGTAGAATAAAATTAGCATTTTTTTCTGTAAATTTTAACAGACACATCCTGTCACTAATAATACGGGACATATCTATTGTGTACAATTAAAAATATGTGCACAGTGTGTTATTTTTACACTTTTTTTAGTTGTTTTAATAATTTGACATTTGAGTTCAATTAACACAATAGCATATGTTAAATTAAACGCATGAATGTGTTAATGTTTGACGCAAAAATTTTAACAGGCATATTTTTTAACAAGAAATTTAAAAAGACTTTTTTCAATAGTGTAGGTGTGTATTTTGTGGTGATTGATAGTGTATACGCGTAATAAAAAAAATGATTTGTAATAAAAAAAAAATATATATATATACAGGGTGCGGCATTTATAGTGACGCGGGCATATTTTACGGAAACGAAGTGAGATATCAAAAAATGTTTCAGACAAAAGTTGCATGGTTTCGAGGGGGCCATATGATAAAAATATGGATTTGACCTTAAGTGGTCTTTTCAAGGTGAG
>NW_021849121.1:428083-431735 GCF_003651465.1 Formica exsecta | reverse complement strand
ACTTTTGTCTGAAACATTTTTTGATATCTCACTTCGTTTTCGAAAAATATGCCCGCGTCACTATAAATGCCGCACCCTGTATATTTAATCAAAAGTTTGAAGGATATATATCCTTCTTTAGGAAAGATGTATTAAATTTTTGATTAAAAATCGTTCTTTTATTACGCGTACATTATCAATCATATATAGAAGGAATTTCCGTGTATGCGAAATGAAGTGGCGTACCTGTTCGTGCACAGTTTTATCCCCCTGCGACTTTATCCGCCGATTGGCGGCTACACGCATGAACGCCTACGCACGAACGCCCACCTTCGGTTCTCTTTCCTCTCGTAGCCGCCGAGTCTCTCTGATCGTTGTATTGACGTGTCTTATCGGCGATCGGCGCCCGCATGGATCGTACAGTAACAAATACATGCGGCTTTTATATTCCGTTACGATCGCCTTGCGCCAGGTAGGGTAAGTAGGTAGATAGATAAATAGATAGATACTACGTCGTGCGCCTGGATGGAAGATCACGTAATCTCCCGGTTATTTGAATAACAACGTCTACCTCGGCTACTTTATCTCGTATAGCAACTATCTATAAATCGCGCGTACATAATGATATATAATATTTTATTATAACGGAACTTTTTTTGGCAAGAAAATATATATTTTTGTTTAGACAAATTAAATTAAATTAAATTAAATTAAAGCATTAAATTATAAAGCAATACAATATTTATTGATATTTTGAAATTAAAAGAATTATTGTATAATCAAACAACAGATTAATTGTAATTAGGTTCGCATGATCTATTTATTCGTATAGGAATAATAGATATTGATTTCGCGGGAATTTGATTTATAATTTATTTTATAATTATTCCTTCGTTCGTTTTTTGAAACAAATCTGTATCGTCGGCTTTTCGCCAACGAAACCCTTCTAGTGGGTACCTTGACATTGGTGGGAGGGCTCAGTACCCGGAAGGTTTATCCCGAAGGGGAAACTAAGTACCCAAAACAATGCATCGCCACGAATCGGTACTAATAATTGATTAAATGACTCATATGTAGCGAGAACATTTGATGTGTCCGTTTTCAGCGTGCCGCGGATAATTAGTCGCGTCTTAATTAATTTGGAAGTGCCGTACAAAGCGTCGCGCGTTTGTTCTTATCGTACCGCATAATGAACAGTGATGAACTATATTTTCGCGAGTGAGTGCAACGAACTTCATAAGTGCAACGAATTCTGACAACCTGAAAAGAGGAAGAAGCCTAAGAGGCAACGGTGGAGTTACCTTAGGGTAACTAAACCTTAGGGTAAATTTATTTTATTTGTATATTATTTTTTATTTGTCGCACGCGCTTCTATTCCCGTTATTTAATTCCTTTATTTATCTAAAACAAAAAGCAGAAAAAAAGATTTTTATATATATAATATCTTAAGAAGTTTATATACTTAAGAAGAATAGTTTTTTTCGGAAATTATATAATTATCTCGTTAAATATACGCTTATTATTGTATGTATCAAACATATAAAATTTTATAATAAATTATTCGCTTATAATACGTTGATTTTATTATAATTTTAGCCATCTATTGTGTGTGATTGGTAACTTTTAAAGATGTTTTAGATAAGTTAAAAAATAAAGTTATAAAATGCAGTATTAAAATATAAGCACTGAATCTAGTATCAAAATGACATGAAATTCAAACAACGTTTCGCGGACAATTTTTTTATTTTATGTTTTTATTTTTAATTTATTTTAGAATTGATTTACTTCCATGTTAATTATGCCAAAATATTGAATTTTTCAAACATATGTTCTTTATATATATTATATCATTAAAAATAGTTGAAAAATTGATGAATATCATTAAAAGTCATTAATAATTAAAAATAAAAATAATTAATTTTGATACAATCAATGCATTTTTAACTATCTCTATTGTTATGTCAATCGTATTGAGTGCTTTCGAAACATTCGATATTGCATATAGTTGATCGTGTTTATACCATTCATTGAAAGTTACAATTCTCGTCAAACGATAATCTTGTCCAAACCGGCTCTCTCCTACGTCGTGAATACGTTGTTTTACGCGCGGACAGGTATACGCGCCCGTGTACATAACTTCTCGGGCGGCTCTCCGACGCCGCCTTTTTCGGTAATGATACTGAAATATTTCGGCTTTTATCCGCTGTTATCCGGCTTTTGACGCGTCGTTCAATTTTTATTATCTCATCATAGGATTCTGTATCATCCACATATTCTTTTATATCACTCACATGCATTAATACAAATTATATCATATATGCACATCTTACATTTTTTAAATAAAGCACCGATTTTAATAGAGTAATTAACATTGAATATCGAAGAGAGAGAGAGAGAGAGAGAAAGAGAGAGATAAAAATATGTTTAAGATATTTTATAATAAGAAATTTGAGAGATTTGTATATATAATGAGATTGGTTCGCTAATCTGTTTTTAATTTCGATTCATGATTTGCTTTTTATCATTTTTCTTCTTACATTTGTTATCACGATTGATATCAGCTCATAGCGCGTTAAATTTATGAATAATATTGCATTGTTGGAAAATTTGTGTTTTCTTGTTAAAAAATATGCTGTTTACAATTTTTGTGTTAAATATATAACATATTCATGTCTTAATTTAATATATTGCTGTTGTGTTAATTGAACGCAAATGTGAAATTATTAAAACAACTAAAAAAATGTGTTAAAATAACACAATGTGTGTATATTTTTAATTTTACGCAATATATATATATATTCTGTATTTTTAGTGACATAATTTATCTGCTAAAATTTACAGAAAAAAAATGTTAATTTTATTCTATACAATAGGAGTCAGAGTGAACTATAAATCGTCAATAACATTTTTCCAAGTTAATTTTAACTTTTCCAAGTTTATTTTAATTTTTAAAAATATGCTGATTTTACACAGAATTTATTTCAAATTACTATGAAGTTTGTATTTATTTTTTTTGTGTTGAAATATTAATATAATATTAGTGTCACCATTTAACATATCCATATCATGTTAAATTAACACAAAAATTTGTGGACTGTTTGGGACGTGCGATATATGTTAAATTTAAGCCAAATTTTCCAACAATGTTGTATATCGGATCCAACACGGTTCTGCGTGACTTGATATCCACCGCGGATCCCCGCCACGCATCATACCCACCATCCACCCACCTATGTATACGCGCGTATGTGCACGCGTGCGCTCGTCATCGTCAGGTGCTGTCGAATCGACGTGTTTTGTCGATAATCAACGTCTATCGAATGCGTAATCGAGTGCAAGCGCGCCCACGTACCACCCACTTTCCTCCGCCCTTGCTCTTCGTCCTCCTCTTCGTTCATCCACCTACCTATCTACCCCTATCTCCTCTCCTCCGCGCATTGCTCGCTTCCTCCCGCACTCTCATTTTGCGCGGAGCGCATGAAAACGCTTTCATGAAAATTCGCCCCGTCGTTTTTCGTGTCGCAATGCAGCGCATTGCTGTCGCGTTCGACCACTCGGTACCGTTGATTACTTTCCTCGCTTTTTTTTCTCCCTCGTTTTTTTTTTGTACGCCGCACGCAGGGGTGGAAACGTTCGCCGGAACGAACGAACGAACCAAGAAGCTGATGGCGAG
>NW_021849121.1:413188-423416 GCF_003651465.1 Formica exsecta | reverse complement strand
CTAATTACGCAACAAATTTATCTTTTTATTGGATGTTAATTTTTATAATATTTAAAAATGTCTTACTATATAAATATCCTTAAATTAAAGATTTTGCAATAAAATTTTGATATTATAATAAATAATTCATTTGAGATTAATAATGATAAATTTTCATGTAAATGTCCGGATATAGGGACATGTCCGGCAATCGGTACTTTTATCTTAAGTACTTTTTGAGTTATTTTATATTTTATTCTGACATATTTTGATATAAAAATTAAAATATCTCGTAAAATATTTAGTTTTTGATAATCTTACCGTAATACTTTTATGTACAGAATAATGAGACAAATCAATCAGTAAAAAAAAATAATTGTTTTAAAAAAAACGTATGTAATTATTTACAATGTATTTTTGATTTGTCTCATTATTCTGTACATAAAAGTGTTACGGTAAGATTATCGAAAACTAAATATTTTACGAGATATTTTGTTTTTTATATCAAAATATGTCAGATTAAAATATAAAATAACTCAAAAAGTATTTAATGAAAAAATACTTTATTATAGTGTTTTGGAAAGCTTTTGGGATAAGCTATAAGAATATGTAATAAAAAATGGGGAGTTCCATTTAAAAAAACATTGACCACATTGACCTCACCTTGAAAAGACCACTTAAGGTCAAATCCATATTTTTATCATGTGGCCCCCTCGAAACCATGCAACTTTTGTCTGAAACATTTTTTGATATCTCACTTCGTTTTCGAAAAATATGCCCGCGTCACTATAAATGCCGCACCCTGTATATTTAATCAAAAGTTTGAAGGATATATATCCTTCTTTAGGAAAGATGTATTAAATTTTTGATTAAAAATCGTTCTTTTATTACGCGTACATTATCAATCATATATAGAAGGAATTTCCGTGTATGCGAAATGAAGTGGCGTACCTGTTCGTGCACAGTTTTATCCCCCTGCGACTTTATCCGCCGATTGGCGGCTACACGCATGAACGCCTACGCACGAACGCCCACCTTCGGTTCTCTTTCCTCTCGTAGCCGCCGAGTCTCTCTGATCGTTGTATTGACGTGTCTTATCGGCGATCGGCGCCCGCATGGATCGTACAGTAACAAATACATGCGGCTTTTATATTCCGTTACGATCGCCTTGCGCCAGGTAGGGTAAGTAGGTAGATAGATAAATAGATAGATACTACGTCGTGCGCCTTGATGGAAGATCACGTAATCTCCCGGTTATTTGAATAACAACGTCTACCTCGGCTACTTTATCTCGTATAGCAACTATCTATAAATCGCGCGTACATAATGATATATAATATTTTATTATAACGGAACTTTTTTTGGCAAGAAAATATATATTTTTGTTTAGACAAATTAAATTAAATTAAATTAAATTAAAGCATTAAATTATAAAGCAATACAATATTTATTGATATTTTGAAATTAAAAGAATTATTGTATAATCAAACAACAGATTAATTGTAATTAGGTTCGCATGATCTATTTATTCGTATAGGAATAATAGATATTGATTTCGCGGGAATTTGATTTATAATTTATTTTATAATTATTCCTTCGTTCGTTTTTTGAAACAAATCTGTATCGTCGGCTTTTCGCCAACGAAACCCTTCTAGTGGGTACCTTGACATTGGTGGGAGGGCTCAGTACCCGGAAGGTTTATCCCGAAGGGGAAACTAAGTACCCAAAACAATGCATCGCCACGAATCGGTACTAATAATTGATTAAATGACTCATATGTAGCGAGAACATTTGATGTGTCCGTTTTCAGCGTGCCGCGGATAATTAGTCGCGTCTTAATTAATTTGGAAGTGCCGTACAAAGCGTCGCGCGTTTGTTCTTATCGTACCGCATAATGAACAGTGATGAACTATATTTTCGCGAGTGAGTGCAACGAACTTCATAAGTGCAACGAATTCTGACAACCTGAAAGGAGGAAGAAGCCTAAGAGGCACGGTGGAGTTACCTTAGGGTAATTTATTTTATTTGTATATTATTTTTTATTTGTCGCACGCGCTTCTATTCCCGTTATTTAATTCCTTTATTTATCTAAAACAAAAAGCAGAAAAAAAGATTTTTATATATATAATATCTTAAGAAGTTTATATACTTAAGAAGAATAGTTTTTTTCGGAAATTATATAATTATCTCGTTAAATATACGCTTATTATTGTATGTATCAAACATATAAAATTTTATAATAAATTATTCGCTTATAATACGTTGATTTTATTATAATTTTAGCCATCTATTGTGTGTGATTGGTAACTTTTAAAGATGTTTTAGATAAGTTAAAAAATAAAGTTATAAAATGCAGTATTAAAATATAAGCACTGAATCTAGTATCAAAATGACATGAAATTCAAACAACGTTTCGCGGACAATTTTTTTATTTTATGTTTTTATTTTTAATTTATTTTAGAATTGATTTACTTCCATGTTAATTATGCCAAAATATTGAATTTTTCAAACATATGTTCTTTATATATATTATATCATTAAAAATAGTTGAAAAATTGATGAATATCATTAAAAGTCATTAATAATTAAAAATAAAAATAATTAATTTTGATACAATCAATGCATTTTTAACTATCTCTATTGTTATGTCAATCGTATTGAGTGCTTTCGAAACATTCGATATTGCATATAGTTGATCGTGTTTATACCATTCATTGAAAGTTACAATTCTCGTCAAACGATAATCTTGTCCAAACCGGCTCTCTCCTACGTCGTGAATACGTTGTTTTACGCGCGGACAGGTATACGCGCCCGTGTACATAACTTCTCGGGCGGCTCTCCGACGCCGCCTTTTTCGGTAATGATACTGAAATATTTCGGCTTTTATCCGCTGTTATCCGGCTTTTGACGCGTCGTTCAATTTTTATTATCTCATCATAGGATTCTGTATCATCCACATATTCTTTTATATCACTCACATGCATTAATACAAATTATATCATATATGCACATCTTACATTTTTTAAATAAAGCACCGATTTTAATAGAGTAATTAACATTGAATATCGAAGAGAGAGAGAGAGAGAGAGAAAGAGAGAGATAAAAATATGTTTAAGATATTTTATAATAAGAAATTTGAGAGATTTGTATATATAATGAGATTGGTTCGCTAATCTGTTTTTAATTTCGATTCATGATTTGCTTTTTATCATTTTTCTTCTTACATTTGTTATCACGATTGATATCAGCTCATAGCGCGTTAAATTTATGAATAATATTGCATTGTTGGAAAATTTGTGTTTTCTTGTTAAAAAATATGCTGTTTACAATTTTTGTGTTAAATATATAACATATTCATGTCTTAATTTAATATATTGCTGTTGTGTTAATTGAACGCAAATGTGAAATTATTAAAACAACTAAAAAAATGTGTTAAAATAACACAATGTGTGTATATTTTTAATTTTACGCAATATATATATATATTCTGTATTTTTAGTGACATAATTTATCTGCTAAAATTTACAGAAAAAAAATGTTAATTTTATTCTATACAATAGGAGTCAGAGTGAACTATAAATCGTCAATAACATTTTTCCAAGTTAATTTTAACTTTTCCAAGTTTATTTTAATTTTTAAAAATATGCTGATTTTACACAGAATTTATTTCAAATTACTATGAAGTTTGTATTTATTTTTTTTGTGTTGAAATATTAATATAATATTAGTGTCACCATTTAACATATCCATATCATGTTAAATTAACACAAAAATTTGTGGACTGTTTGGGACGTGCGATATATGTTAAATTTAAGCCAAATTTTCCAACAATGTTGTATATCGGATCCAACACGGTTCTGCGTGACTTGATATCCACCGCGGATCCCCGCCACGCATCATACCCACCATCCACCCACCTATGTATACGCGCGTATGTGCACGCGTGCGCTCGTCATCGTCAGGTGCTGTCGAATCGACGTGTTTTGTCGATAATCAACGTCTATCGAATGCGTAATCGAGTGCAAGCGCGCCCACGTACCACCCACTTTCCTCCGCCCTTGCTCTTCGTCCTCCTCTTCGTTCATCCACCTACCTATCTACCCCTATCTCCTCTCCTCCGCGCATTGCTCGCTTCCTCCCGCACTCTCATTTTGCGCGGAGCGCATGAAAACGCTTTCATGAAAATTCGCCCCGTCGTTTTTCGTGTCGCAATGCAGCGCATTGCTGTCGCGTTCGACCACTCGGTACCGTTGATTACTTTCCTCGCTTTTTTTTCTCCCTCGTTTTTTTTTTGTACGCCGCACGCAGGGGTGGAAACGTTCGCCGGAACAAACGAACGAACCAAGGAGCTGATGGCGAGTATACACGACGTATTTTTCATTTTTTTTTCCCTGCGCGCGCGATCATGCCGTTCTTTCTTTCGTTACGAAGGTAAGGACGGCGGCGAATGGGATACGAACGAAGAGGAGGAGATGGAGGAGGAGGAGGAGGAGGAGGAGGAGGTGGTGGTAGCGGCGGCGAATGGAGGAATGATATTTTCGCCGGGCGCGCGAGCTAAATTACGGGCGCGCGATGGAATGCGCATGCTACTCGTTCGCCGCGCTTCGTTGATGAGCGCGGCGCCGCGACGATGCTACGAGCCTGATTATGATTACTTTTCCGATTAACGGCACCGGAGATACTACGGCGATGCGTACGTTATCGCGTATAGCGAAACGGCCCCGAGATTGCGACATCGAGAAGGATTAACGTTGAGTCCCATGATTTCGGAACGATGGTGAATGACGGTAAGAGCAATATCACCTTCATCTTCATCCCCCCTCCCCCCTCGCCCACCAGTAGGTACACATTAATTGAAGCCCTGATACATGCTTGAAAATATGCGAGTGAAAATACAAATTCTTGTCTCGCTCTGAATCAATCTCAACAATATACAGAGAGAAGGTGAGTAGATATATATTTATATATATTTATTAATAAAATAAAATAATTATTCTTAAATAATGCAACACGAGATTTATGTATAGTATCCGAAATAATTTGTGGAATTGCATCTTTGGACGCTTCTGTAGAACGAGACAGATTAATGATCAAATTTAGACACATACGACTAAATAATACCTACTAAGCGATTATTTCGTATCGAGATAATTAATATTTCCTCCACTTTAATGAGTAAGCATGGGGGCACACAATATGCTTCTTGCGCATCGAGAGCAGCGTCGCCGCAGGTGTTAAGGGGGCGATATCTCCTCCGATGAGGCACATAGCCGTAGGAGCGGAGGGGGACAAGAGGGGGCAGAGGGGCGATTTTTCGCCCGGTGGCTCCCGCCCTGCGGCAAACATCGCCTCCTGCAAAGTCACGGCGGTAAAATTTAGTATCCCGCCACTAAATTTCTTAGGTATTCCAATATATTCCGCGGTGCGTATCTACCTGTTCCGCGGACCCTCTCTCTCTTTCTCTCTCTCTCTCTCTCTCTTCTTTCCATCTCTCTTTATCTAGTGCTCCTTTATTCCCTCCCGTTTCCTCGGCCGTCTTCCTCTCCCTCTCCTTCTTCTCTTTTACCATACATCTCGTACTTGTTCTTTTCCCCTCTTTCTCTCTCTTTTCTCTTCATCTTTCTCTCTCTTTTCTTCTCTCTTTCTTTCTTGTCTCTCTCTTTCTCTCTCAAGCGAGATGAGCGTTTGTTGCACACGCTCGACTTTAAAAGAAAAGGCACGAGATGAGGATAGGCGTTCCCACCGGAGTTATTAATGGCTTTGACTTCGTTGCTATGGATATCCATAAGTCTTTGGCCTGCGAGAAAAAGAGAAGATGCGCGAGGGAGTTGCGGGAAACGAGGAGGAAATATGAGAGAGAGAGAGAGAGAGAGAGAAAGGAAAGGAGAGGAGAGGAGAGAGAGAGAGAGAGAGAGGGAGAGAGAGAAGGAGAGAAAGACCCTCGGACTTCTCTTGGACCTCGGAGCCGCTGCCGGATCGAAGGACGTGAAACACGAGAAAAAGGCAGAAAGATGAAAAGAACGGACGCAAAGAAGAAGGTACATTGGGATTTGTCAATTTTTTGAACGAAAACGACCGGAAGGACAATGAAAAGATTGAGTAAGACATCGATCAATATCGTTAATAGTTAGTAGATTAATCCATTGAATTTAAACGTTTTCAAAAAAAAAAAAATATATATATATATATATTGATACATTAAATATCTTATATAATTTTATTCATATTAGCATTGTTCGGTTAGATTATGTCATTTACAGTGTTTTTCTAAAGATTGAAAATTTAATTTAAAATGTTTGTTAAAATAGGTCTAAAATTATTTATTTCAATTATTATTTTTATTTATTACATAAATAGTGCATATATATATTAAAGATACGAAAAAAATATCAGAAAACGCAAGGAAAAAATAAAATGATGCAATCTATAAAACATATTAAAATCGAATCCTAATTAAATAGTTAAATCCTAATTAAATAATTCAATGTTTGGATATTATTAGTAACTAGCCAGCCATGTTATTACGTGATAAATAATATGTCGTATCATAACGAATGGCAATGCGTACAAGAAAGAAATACTTTTATGTAGTAATTGGTAAATAAAATCAATTATCAGCATTACTGGCTCTATAATGAGTAACATTATCGGCGCACGATAATAATTTACAATAATTAGACTCGCGTGCGGCAGCGACAATAATTAAATTTAAAACTCTATGAGATATATTTGCGTTAAACTTATATTAACAATATCAATCGTGGATTCGATCCAACTAATGGATATTTTACATGGGAGTGCAACTTTTGTCTGAAACATTTTTTGATATCTTACTTCATTTCCGAAAAATATGCCCGCGTCACTATAAATGCCGCACCCTGTATATATATAACTCTATCTTTATCTATCACATAACCATAAAAACTCGGTAATCAAGTTTACTATGTCATTTATTTATTAGACAAACAAAATATCGAAATGACGGAAGAAAAAAATTAAATTAGGTACTAAAACCTTTCTTTTCGCGAAGATGGGATAATATTAATTCATACGGCAAAAGAACCCGAGAGTTACGCATCGTAAACGGGCACACGCGGTAGCGCCATCGTTCCAATATCAATTACAAGCGAAAATTAATTACCCCGGCAGCGCGGCGGATAATGAAGCTTATTAATTCCGATGCTTGTAAGAAATGTAGGAACGTCGCGGAACGCTCGCCGTCGCGCTCGACGCCCGCCGTTCGCGGAAAGAACGCCAATTAATTATCGCCGGTATCAGCGGACGGCTAATCAGCGGGCGTTATCTCGCGATATTCGAGTGCAATCGAGTCGAATTTACCTTACGCAATATAAACGCCACTCGTTCTCGCGTTTAATCGAAAGACTCGATGACAAAAGTCATCTTATCAAATCGCATCGCAGGTCATATGATTCTTGGACCTATCGTCCAGTTATCCAACTTGTTCAGGTGAATTTCCATTTATAAAGGACTTAATTCGATATTTAAATATAATAATAATATTTATTGTTAGAAATTTTCAAACCGCCATAGTTTCTCCCCAAAGTCGCCAGTTCTTGAATTATCGAAGGACACACGTGACCGCGTTTTCAGGCGTACCTTATATAATAGAGGGGCCTCCTGACGAGCCACGGAGAATCGAGAAACCGTTCCAGAGAGAGTGCGACGAGATCTCGAGGACACGGGCTTCCTAGTCGCGCGTGTATTCGAGAAAACGGGATTGCTCGTAACGCCTCCTTCGCGACGTAACCGCGCGAGGAAGCGGGAGATGGTCGGCGATGAAGCGACGAGGAAGGTGGAAGGAAAAGGAGTAAAGTGTGAGTAAACATAATGGTAGACACAACGTTTGCGAGGAGACGACGAGAAGAAAGAGAGATAGAGTGATGGAGGGAGAGAGGGAGAGGGTGGCCGGGGGCGAAAGAGGCGAGGTGGCGGGTCCGGCCGTTCCTTTTCGCGGCGAGAATTGAGGTATTGTCGGTTCGCTATGCGAGCGATTTCACGTGCGAGTAGCCGCGTTGATCGCGCGAAAAAAGGAAGATTTGCCGGTGAGCGAGCGTAATAGCGGGAATAGCGCCGGGGATGCGATTCTGCGTTGTTCCGCCTCCTAGGGGGACGGCGTAAATCCGATCGCGATACATGGCCAAGGGGATTTCGAGAATCGTGAAGAAACCCCGTAGACAGAAAAATTCAACGAAGCAATTCAGAGGGAGCAATGAATTATTTGATTACTGGATTTGTAATTAAGTTTTTATAAAAAAATGATTGTGTTAGGGATTCAATCCATTTTCGCAATAAATCAATTTACATTTTTCATATTACTAGCAATAATAAATATATTTAAGTACGCAAAAAAGAATGAGAATTTTTGTGAAATAGTTCCTTGTCACAATGGCAATCCATTGATCATTAAGGCCAAGTTTAATAAATAATACCACAGCGATAAGATTTTTGAATTTAAATTTGCAGATTTTTGGAAGATGTTATCGAGATTCATATTTTTGAAAAAGAATCTTATACGTAATTATTGGGCATTTTTCAAGCATTATCGATAATATTCGCACCGCGAGATATCATCTTGTAATCTTGAAGATTAAATAGGAAGCCGTGATCTCGGAATAAGATAACGATATCCTGCGATAGGAACAAATTACTTTTGAGTGCAAGGGGTTAATACGAAATGAATCTCTTCGTCATTGCATGTCGCGCTTTGTAATGCGGAAACGTACATAGTTGGAAAATTTGACTTAAATTTAACGTATATCTCATACGATCCACAAATTTTTATATTAATTTAACATAATATGGATATGTTAAAAGGGATGACACTAATATTCTATTAATATTTCAATACAAAATTTTTTCCCCTAGATTTTAACAGACAAATTCTATCACTAATAAAACAGAACATATTTGTTATGTAAAATTAAAAACGTGTACATTGTGTTATTTTTATACCTTTTTCAGTTGTTTTAATAATTTAACGTTTGAGTTCAATTAACACAACAACAATATGTTAAATTAACAAGCGAATGTATTAAATATTTAATACAAGGATTTTAACCGGCATATTTTTTAAGAAGAAAACATAAATTTTCCAGCTGTGTAATGAAGAAATTGTGTAAGAGAGAAATGTAAGAAACGTCACCGCGAATCCAGTGGTTGCAGACAGCTGTGCTCCGGCGCGTTCTTTCAACATGCGCGTCTAAGTCTTTTCCTCGAGAATCTTTCAGGGCGCTTCTCTCTGGGACATCGTTGGAGAAGGGTCTTTTGGGTCCCGTGGAAGAGACGTGTTATCGGCGGGATTTCTTTTGAGAAGCTAGCGATAATAAAGAGAGCCGTATAACCCGCGACAGCATAACGGAACGAAGTTCGGTCGACGCTTCGTTCGCTCGCGAAAAGAGATCCAAGGAGGAAACTGCACTTCTGGATTAAGGACATTACGGTAGCGCGGCTTTTCGTAGGAAGAAAAACGCGTTTCGTGGCTTATCGGGGACTGTTAGACGTTCATTCTCCTTCTGTACATCGTCGCTGTGTAAAAATGCGCGGAATATGCTCGTCGTCGGATGAAAAACGAAATTGTGTTTCGAATTTGCCGATATGAAAAATTGTCATTTCGTGTACTGCGAATTTTACATGATATTGTAAATTTGTCATTTGCCCAACTTTACACTTTATTATTAAGAGTAAAAATAAGAAAAAGACATTTTATACGAAATATTGTATGTACTTATCTAGTGTTTAAATATATATTGTATATATGTCATTTGATCTGGCTTGCAATATTTCTCCTGCTTTAAATTTGTCTATAAGTGTGCAACGTGCGATTTTTTATAATTGGCGATAGTGTAAAAAACTTTATAGATATTTTTATTGTTTATTTTGGATGTCCGCATGTAAAACTTGAACGCAATTCTCTGATCTGTTCTTTTTTCAAACTTAGTTTTATATTTGACTCTTATAAAGATCGATTGAAATATTTATTGACAAATATAACGAAAAAGAAACCTTGCTAACCAGATGAAATTTTTCGCATACTAACAAAACTCTAATGACATTTGTCAAATTTTATTCGAGATTTACTGATACATTTGAATGTTATTCTAAATCAAATAATATAAACCTCAACAAATTGCATTGTTCTTTAATTTCAATGATTATTGGCTTCTTCATACATTCTTAAAGATATAAAGATATGCAAAAAATTAATTTCTGCTCTTTAAAGTCCTAAAAA
>NW_021849121.1:404919-413173 GCF_003651465.1 Formica exsecta | reverse complement strand
ATAAATAAAAATAAACATTAAAATATAAACATAATTTAATATTTAATTCCAAAAATTTTTAATATTAAAATTCTTCATCAGAGTGAAGCCATTCTTTGTTATGATACGTGGATTTTAGAATTAAACCGGTTAAAGAGAGAAAGAGAGAAAAAAAGAGAGAGAGAGAGAGAGAGAGAAAGAAAGAGCGTAGAAAGTGCGATCGATACGTACGAATGAGTCGGCCGATGAAAATTTCGCAATTACAAATGTAGAGCCTCATGAGACGAAAAAAAGGAGAAAAGAGAGGTACATGCATAGAAAAGGCAGATATATTTTACGAAAGCCGTGTTTCATTGTCACGTTACGAGCAAAACTATAGCAAGAGCTGCTGACGTTATGCTCATTTCAAATATACAATGCATTCCCCGTTACGATCAAAGAGATAATACGCTAATTATAATAATCATAATAATTGCAACATGTTTGTTACATTCAACCAACGAAATTCATTTTGCGTTTGATAACCAGCAACAACCGCGCTTTCGGAAGAGAACGTTCGAAAATCATCGACCCAACAGAGGATTTTCGATCGCGATCCTTTAAACGTACTCCCGCCAATTCTATTTTCTAATTTATTTTCGACAGATGATCCATAAATCTTTAACGATTTGTTACAAGTAAACAACAGGTCGTGTTGACAAACGTGTTTGAAAAAAAAAAGAGCTNTTTATATTTATATTTATAATATTTTTACTTATATGCACTTTGTATAATATTTTTCATAAATCGACCTATAATATAATAATATTTATTTTTACCCATTTTTATATTCCGCTTATATGTGTATCTGTAAAATAGTGTGATATCGCTATTCTCGAGTTGAGAGGGATTGTAAAGAATAATGTTCGTAGAAAACAACAACTGGGATACGGAGATTTTCTGTATGTGTGATACAGAAATTTTCCGCGGCTACGTATATCATAAATAATTCTCGATTACTCGCGTCTCACGGTGCTCTCTCTTTCTTCTCTTCTTCGTCGTGCTCTGAAGTGGTAAATTCCATGCTGACGAATGCGCGGACCCTTTTCCGTGGTTGCACGCCGGATTACATCAGCGCCGGAGAGAGATTGTAAAAATGCAATTTGCATTATCAGATACGCTCGCAACGACACACGCCGTCAATACGCGATATGGGACGAGTCGTACACGAGTTACTGGCCGATATTATGTTTTTACCTATTCTTATATTTCTGCATGTGCATGTATTTTCACAACAATTTTTATGTATGAGATTTCTTTAGAGCGGCAGGTATCACAGTGCACTCTCGGCTATTTTTATTGAAGACATTTTTTTTTAATACTTTATAATGTAATTTTCTGCGAGACTAGAAAAAATGATATATTACACAATTCAACAAAAAAAAAAAAAAAAAAAAAAACATATGATAAAGTATAATTTTCTGTAACTTTTTTTTACGTTTAATACCATTCCGGCTTCCAAATTGCTTTATCACAATTTTGAAAAATTTGTAACGTGATGGAGCAATTTGAAAGCCGAAATCGTATTCAACGTAAAAAAAGAAAAAAAAAACGGGAAATAGTTATTGCCTTTCTTGCGTTTGAAAAAAAGTTATTTTTTTTAAACTGTATTATTCAATATAGTTAATAAAATGGAAAGTTTTCAATAAATAAGTAGATACTTTTTGTATATGTGTGTGTATACAAATTTGGATAAAATCTGCATGAATATCTTTTATTTTAAAATTAAGTTAAGACTATATACTAAACACATTATTTTTACTGCGCGTCCTTAATTGCAAATAATGTATAATAAATCAAGATTATTCTGATACAATACCGAAAAAATCGGAGATAATAAATTATGCTTTTATCTTTCTTGTATAAAAATATTAGGAGGACAATGATTACAATACAGTTGAAAAAATTTGTTTTTTTGTTAAAAAATATGCCGGTTAAAATTTTGATGTTAAATATCTAACACATTGCTGTCGTGTTAATTTAACTCAAATGTTAAATTATTAAAACAACTGAAAAAAAGTGTAAAAATATCACAATGTGCACATATTTTTAATTTTACATTTTTTAATTTTAATCACAAGATTTATTTGTTAAAATTTACAGAAAAAAAATGTTGATATTCTACAATAGGAGTGAGAACTACAGTCAGTCAATAACATTTTTCCAAGTTAATTTTATCATTAAAAAGATATATTGATATTACAAAAATTTATTTTATATTATTATGAAGTTTGCATTTATTTTGCGTTGGAATATTAACGTAGTATTAGTGTCACCATTTATAATATATCCATATTATGTTAAATTGACACAAAAATTTGTGTGGACCGTTTGACATGCGATATATGTTAAATTTAAGCCAAATTTTCCAACTGTAAATAATTTCTTTTAGAAGAGTACTTTTTTTTTGCGTGTGAATCGCGCGTATGTGCAATTTCCGTACTTCAGCGCGAATCGATTAGCGAATAGATCGCGAATCGATGCCGTGTGCTCGTCCCCGTCTCGGAAACGGAAAAGCAATACCGGTTATCGGGGGTACCCTCCTAGCCCACCCTCCCTCCTCGCTACCCTATCTCGCGGTGTATCGCTGAACGCGCGTGAGAGAGCCGCGCGCTAAACGCATTTCACAGGTGTTACTTCCTAGCGGGCGCAACGCGCAGATAAGAAACAAAGTGCCCCCGGTATTCATCACGGTTATCTTTATGGAAGCGCGTGTAACGCTGATGAGGAATTCTTAACTTTTATGGACGCGCCGATACCGCGGCCTGCACGCGGACAACTTTCCCGCGCGCGCGGAAAAAGTAAGCGCAGCCGAAATTTATCGCGCGCATTTTGTATGTATTTACGCTTATGTCGCACAAAACACACACGCGAGTTCTGCGTAGAGAGGATGGTTGATTAATTCTTGCACTGCCAAAAACACGAGTTGTTTTTTGTGATATTTTTCGAATTTATCATTCCGTAAAAATACTTCGAAAAAATACTGATATAAATAGTTAATTAAAATGTTGTAAATATAACGTTCTATATAAACTATATAGAAAAAATATTTTGCGTGCAAATTTGTTTCCATTTTTTATTTCAAACGCAACTTGAATGGGTTTACAGTAAAAATATAGTTGGAGTTATCGTATCGAAGATAGAATAACATTGGATCTATTATTCAGATCAATTTTAACATAAAAATGTCTCATGGGTCGCACGAATTAATTAATTTCTCGTCGTTTCGTGTATCTTCAGCGCCGTTATTTAACACATCCTGGTTATTTGAAAAAAAATCGCGCGCGGGCAAAATATATTTTCATTAAAATCCCATCGAGATAATTGATACGCGGTGCATCGAACTATCGAAAGAGATAACGCGAATCGTCAAGGATCGAATGTTATAATGTCGTTACGGCATACCCAGGATAACACGAAAGATTCATAATTACGGTCCGCATAATCCAAGTTATGCTATCGATCGCGAGTTTATTTGCGTTCGCACTCCGACGCGCTTCATTTGATTTCGGCGGCATTTCGCGATAAGAGTACGATATTTTTGGCGCGAAAATTTATCGCTCAAACCCGGCAGTCATCGAAAGGTCGTCGGGCTATCGCGGCTTTCGGCGCGTGCAACGTTTACCGTAATTTAGCGCCATGGAAAGGATTCGTTAAGATAGCGGGAACATAGCGCTCTCCCCTTTATCTTGCGAGATGTGTGGATGTATCTCGCGCGATGTAGTTGCAGAGAGACGGAAAGAAAGAGAGAGAAAAAATGCGAACGAGAGAGAGTAAGAGAGAGAGAGAGTTGAATGCGAAGCGACGATGATTCGTCCTCAGAAAATTATACGGAGTGGGCCGAGGGACAGCCTCACCGTTTGAAAGGATATAATTTCGCACCTATTACGGCGCAAAAAGGATCGCTGGAGGTCGAACGGATAGATGGTAGCCGCTCTGGACGCGTTCAGGAAGTGCAAACTGCCCTCCTCGAGGGTGGGAAGGAGAGAGAGAGTGTTTGCTGAAAAATTATGACATCAACGCTTTCAGACCGGGAATTAACGCTTCCGGTTTTGCCGTTGCTCGACATAACAAATCAAACGTAACGGAAATCGACGAGGCTTACTCGAGATATTGAAAATTTGTCGCATGGTTATCGCCGAATGGTATAATTGAATCGATTAGCCATTTTTATCAAATACGGACGATTCAATCTTTGTTTGATTTCTTTTTCTAAAAAGATTTGAATGATTTCTGCCCATCTTTTTTCGACGAATGTTCTAAGATGTATAATACAATATATTATTTAGAAATCGTTACTGTCAATGGAAATGTTTGTTTCTTCTAAAATTTATAGAAGAAAAAACCTATTTTATCAAAACTCTCGCAATTGCTGCAGGCTTTGGTAGTTCTCGAATCTCTTTTATCTCTACCAGAATCACAATTGGCAGTGCCTGAAATCGCTGCCTATAAATCGCGCTTTCACGTTTTTAAAAATTGGTTGTCGACGCGTTAATAATGAAACAAAAAACGTATTGTAAAAACACACGTGCTACCAAACGTAAAAATGATGATTTACAGAAAAGAGAATAAGAGCTACTGTGTCGTAATAAAACTGTCAACCGACCCACCCAATATATAGATAGGGTCTCCGAAGTCGGTCAAAGGATGCTGTCCATTGCGGTGGCTGTGAATAAAGACGAGTGTCTTGAATGGCCTCGAGATTGGAATCTGAGCGACGCGCTTAGGTGTGTCATTCGTCCCGAGAGGTGCATCCGGAATTCTATCCACGTGTCCGCCGTCTCGTCGTAGATCACGAGAAGTTGTTCCGGCTTCCGTCGAAATTCCTTATTCCCCGTCGTCGCTCATTCATCCTTACCAAGGGTATACTTAACACAATTAGTGGATATAATAAATGTTACATATTAGTCGTTTTACTCTATAACGGTATATTTTATAAAATATACGCGTTAATTAAAGCAAACAGTTTTTAAACGCGATTATTTTGAGAGTTTATTAAGTTGTATAAAATTGAACGCGTGATATTTTTTTTTTTTTTTTTAGGATAAATAATTTTTTTTATTCGCGTAAAATCCCGATGTTGCTTCGTCCAAGCGCTTTCGGTATATGAGATACAACATGGCGGTTTTGTGCGTTCGTTGCAGCTGCTGCGCGTGCACGCACCGTAGAACGCAACGACCAGAGAGAGCGGCAGGAACAAAAATTCTGGCGCGATCGCCGCGGGAAAGCGTTTTACGGCAGAAAACAAATTGGTCGCGATCATTAACGCCTCTCTGGTTCGAAAGCCGGACCCTTTCGGCGGTTACAAAGCAATATTTTATATAGACGCGCAGGAGATAGATTAAACGTCGCCCGATATATTCGTTGCGATTACGTCGAATTGAAATAACCTCGCATTTTCCATCGGGCAGGCTCTCTCGAGATCGTTCCTTTTTTGTAATCATCTCGTTTCAAACGCCGTTGTTTACTGCGGCGGCAAATATAGCCGCGTGATAAGAATTGCGGGAACGTTAGACGTCACTCGCGACAAGCCTTGGGGGAAAACGAGTCTTCTCCTTGAGAATAACCGCGAAAGATTTTCACGACGGAGTTACGGTACCGATGAAAGCTTCGACTGGCTGATCGATACTTTACGGAGTATATGATTAATCGCTCGCCTTTACTCCTCGATACGCGGTAGTGTTGTCAAACATGGTATTTTTTTCAATTACGCCGGTCTCTCTGGAAATGCGATATATGTATTTATTTACTGGCGAGGAGAGCGAGTACATTTCTTATTATCATTCGTCTTCTTCATTCGTCATGGGGAACGTATATTTGTTATTGCCACATTCATCTTCCGGTGAAAGCTCCATGCGGAATGGTCTACTTTTATTTTCTTATTCGCTAGAAATTTGTCGTCTTCTTATTTCGGAGCTTCCAGGTTGAAGTTGCATGCGGCGGTTATGCAAATTGCAGCCGGGAATATATACCGCGACGCGGTCCGATCATTGAAATCATTAAGCATGATTTAGCATCGCAACAAGGTGTATCGCGCCATCAGTCACGTAATAGCCACCTCGCGCCTCTTTGTTCGTTGATGCATAATTTTGCAGCGGCACGGCAGAGTAAAAGCAACGATAACGGTTGTGACGTACTGTACATCGTTAATTTTAATCCAAACTCGAAAAAAGATGGAAAGATAGCGAACTTCATATCATATCGTAACGAATAAATATAAATAAAAAGAAATAAAGCACATATATATAATAGATTTTTTAATAATCACGTAAAAAGTGCCTATGTCAGTAAATGGTGCGCTTTGCCAAATTTGAAATGAAACGATATTTTTTTTTTTTTTATCATTGCAAACAACAGCTTATAGTAAATATTGCCCGACATATTTTTATTTAATTTATTATGTCGAAATTTTGCTGTGTGCTTTCGGCCTTTGAGGATGGTTTGATTAATTTTTGCGTGTACGCGCGCGGAGTTTCGCGGATTCCGCTGATATATCGCTGTGAAGTCATTGAAAATTGTTTACACAGGACTCGGCGCGGCGCGGCCCGACATACACACACGCATACACACACATAAAACGCTTACGATCATTAAAGCCCGGTTCGTAGCCAAGCCTTTGGCAACGTGCAACAAAGCGATATTTCATACAAACGTTTGAGATGCGTTAAAACAGCGTTTAACGCACTTGTCACGATGGCGTTGAAATAATTCGAATGACATGCCGACAATTCGCGATTCGATTTCTGAGAGAGAATATACCGTCGAAAAATGTGCTCGCGATGCTAACAGCTTCATTTATAATTCTTTCTAACTAATCATAGTTATTTTTCACGTGTTTCTAGATTCATATATACTCATACATAATAAAAAAACATTTATTCATTTAGCTTAGTCTGCTGATTATCTATAAATTTGTTCTTTTTCATAGAGCGTTGAATTAAACGCGCATTATATATGTATAATTGATATCTTAATTTACTAGAATATTTTCAATTTTAATCTGGAAAACGTGCGCTTACATATGAATTAGGATGATATAATAGAATTAACTCTCTAAGCTTGAATATTCATAAATAAAAGAAAAATGAAAAAAAGAAGTACGCGTGTCCGCGTTTGCGGATACTTACAAAGAGAAAGGATTAAGTTCGAGCGCACGTCGTGTATATGATTATGATTAGCTTGTAATAATTATCGTTTTGGAATGCGCCATGTGTGGAGAACGGCGATCTAACCGTGCCGCGGCTACAAAAGGAGTCAGAATTCCGTGAAATGTATGCAATATTTTTTATCTTCACTTTCGCACGCGCGATAAAATGCCATGGTTTTGCGCTAGTCGTAAAGTCGCTGGCGAATAAGGACGGACTGTTAATTGGAGCATCTACAAAGCATCGTAATTTTGTAGTGTGCGTCTCCATCGAATGTATTTTAACGAATATATAAAATGAAATATTGTGTACGCATCTTTCGCGATATTCATCTTCGTACATGCTTATGAGAAGAAGTAGATGTTTACATTGTTAGAAAATTTGTTTTCTTGTTTAAAAATATGCCGATTAAAATTTTTGTGTTAAATATTTAACATATTTATGTACTAATTTAACATATTGCTGTTGTGTTAATTAAATTCAAATGTTAAATTATTAAAACAACTGAAAAAAGTATAAAAATAACACAATGTGCACATATTTCTAATTTTACATTTTTTTAATTTTAATGACAGGATTTATCTGTTAAAATTTACAGAAAAAAAATGTTGATTTTATTTTACAATAGGAGTGAGAGTGACTACAGACCGTCCATAACATTTTCCAAGTTAATTTTATCATTAAAAATATGTTGATTTTACACAAAATTTATTTCAAATTACTATGAAATTTGCATTTATTTTGTGTTAAAATATTAACATAGTATGTAGTGTCACCATTTAACATATCCATATTATGGTAAATTAACACAAGAATTTGTATGGACCGTTTGGGACATACGATATATATTAAATTTAAGCCAAATTCTTCAACTATGTAGTGTTACATACGGATATTTTTATATGACATAAGGGAATTTAAGTCGCTCGTCCTCCACAAAAAATGTACAGAGACGAACTTAGTTTAGTCTGTATTGGTCCGTAAAGTGGCGTCGTCTCGCTTCTTCATCGGAGTTGATTATTTCACGCGATATTTACGGATAAAAAAAACTCGTATCTAGTGAATTAACGAGTTGGAAGTGCAGAATCGTA
>NW_021849121.1:396392-404130 GCF_003651465.1 Formica exsecta | reverse complement strand
TTTTTTTAGGATAAATAATTTTTTTTATTCGCGTAAAATCCCGATGTTGCTTCGTCCAAGCGCTTTCGGTATATGAGATACAACATGGCGGTTTTGTGCGTTCGTTGCAGCTGCTGCGCGTGCACGCACCGTAGAACGCAACGACCAGAGAGAGCGGCAGGAACAAAAATTCTGGCGCGATCGCCGCGGGAAAGCGTTTTACGGCAGAAAACAAATTGGTCGCGATCATTAACGCCTCTCTGGTTCGAAAGCCGGACCCTTTCGGCGGTTACAAAGCAATATTTTATATAGACGCGCAGGAGATAGATTAAACGTCGCCCGATATATTCGTTGCGATTACGTCGAATTGAAATAACCTCGCATTTTCCATCGGGCAGGCTCTCTCGAGATCGTTCCTTTTTTGTAATCATCTCGTTTCAAACGCCGTTGTTTACTGCGGCGGCAAATATAGCCGCGTGATAAGAATTGCGGGAACGTTAGACGTCACTCGCGACAAGCCTTGGGGGAAAACGAGTCTTCTCCTTGAGAATAACCGCGAAAGATTTTCACGACGGAGTTACGGTACCGATGAAAGCTTCGACTGGCTGATCGATACTTTACGGAGTATATGATTAATCGCTCGCCTTTACTCCTCGATACGCGGTAGTGTTGTCAAACATGGTATTTTTTTCAATTACGCCGGTCTCTCTGGAAATGCGATATATGTATTTATTTACTGGCGAGGAGAGCGAGTACATTTCTTATTATCATTCGTCTTCTTCATTCGTCATGGGGAACGTATATTTGTTATTGCCACATTCATCTTCCGGTGAAAGCTCCATGCGGAATGGTCTACTTTTATTTTCTTATTCGCTAGAAATTTGTCGTCTTCTTATTTCGGAGCTTCCAGGTTGAAGTTGCATGCGGCGGTTATGCAAATTGCAGCCGGGAATATATACCGCGACGCGGTCCGATCATTGAAATCATTAAGCATGATTTAGCATCGCAACAAGGTGTATCGCGCCATCAGTCACGTAATAGCCACCTCGCGCCTCTTTGTTCGTTGATGCATAATTTTGCAGCGGCACGGCAGAGTAAAAGCAACGATAACGGTTGTGACGTACTGTACATCGTTAATTTTAATCCAAACTCGAAAAAAGATGGAAAGATAGCGAACTTCATATCATATCGTAACGAATAAATATAAATAAAAAGAAATAAAGCACATATATATAATAGATTTTTTAATAATCACGTAAAAAGTGCCTATGTCAGTAAATCGTGCGCTTTGCCAAATTTGAAATGAAACGATATTTTTTTTTTTTTTATCATTGCAAACAACAGCTTATAGTAAATATTGCCCGACATATTTTTATTTAATTTATTATGTCGAAATTTTGCTGTGTGCTTTCGGCCTTTGAGGATGGTTTGATTAATTTTTGCGTGTACGCGCGCGGAGTTTCGCGGATTCCGCTGATATATCGCTGTGAAGTCATTGAAAATTGTTTACACAGGACTCGGCGCGGCGCGGCCCGACATACACACACGCATACACACACATAAAACGCTTACGATCATTAAAGCCCGGTTCGTAGCCAAGCCTTTGGCAACGTGCAACAAAGCGATATTTCATACAAACGTTTGAGATGCGTTAAAACAGCGTTTAACGCACTTGTCACGATGGCGTTGAAATAATTCGAATGACATGCCGACAATTCGCGATTCGATTTCTGAGAGAGAATATACCGTCGAAAAATGTGCTCGCGATGCTAACAGCTTCATTTATAATTCTTTCTAACTAATCATAGTTATTTTTCACGTGTTTCTAGATTCATATATACTCATACATAATAAAAAAACATTTATTCATTTAGCTTAGTCTGCTGATTATCTATAAATTTGTTCTTTTTCATAGAGCGTTGAATTAAACGCGCATTATATATGTATAATTGATATCTTAATTTACTAGAATATTTTCAATTTTAATCTGGAAAACGTGCGCTTACATATGAATTAGGATGATATAATAGAATTAACTCTCTAAGCTTGAATATTCATAAATAAAAGAAAAATGAAAAAAAGAAGTACGCGTGTCCGCGTTTGCGGATACTTACAAAGAGAAAGGATTAAGTTCGAGCGCACGTCGTGTATATGATTATGATTAGCTTGTAATAATTATCGTTTTGGAATGCGCCATGTGTGGAGAACGGCGATCTAACCGTGCCGCGGCTACAAAAGGAGTCAGAATTCCGTGAAATGTATGCAATATTTTTTATCTTCACTTTCGCACGCGCGATAAAATGCCATGGTTTTGCGCTAGTCGTAAAGTCGCTGGCGAATAAGGACGGACTGTTAATTGGAGCATCTACAAAGCATCGTAATTTTGTAGTGTGCGTCTCCATCGAATGTATTTTAACGAATATATAAAATGAAATATTGTGTACGCATCTTTCGCGATATTCATCTTCGTACATGCTTATGAGAAGAAGTAGATGTTTACATTGTTAGAAAATTTGTTTTCTTGTTTAAAAATATGCCGATTAAAATTTTTGTGTTAAATATTTAACATATTTATGTACTAATTTAACATATTGCTGTTGTGTTAATTAAATTCAAATGTTAAATTATTAAAACAACTGAAAAAAGTATAAAAATAACACAATGTGCACATATTTCTAATTTTACATTTTTTTAATTTTAATGACAGGATTTATCTGTTAAAATTTACAGAAAAAAAATGTTGATTTTATTTTACAATAGGAGTGAGAGTGATTATATATCGTCAATATCATCTTTCCAAGTTAATTTTATCACTAAAAATATGTTGATTTTATTACACAAAATTGATTTCAAATCACTATGAAGTTTGCATTTATTTTGTATTGAAATATGAACGTAGTATTAGTGTCACCATTTTTAACATATCTATATTATATTAAATTTTATGTTAAAAAAACGAAAATTTGTGTGGATCGTTTTGGACATGCAATGTATGTTAAATTTAAGCCAAATTTTCCAACAGTGTATATATACTCATACAATTACATTATAACAATAGTTTATGAGAATTCACAAACAGAACGTAACGATTTCGTCCGGCTATAATTCGTATTGTAAAAACAGTAACTGATATTTTGCACAGACAGACAATGCTTTGTGCAATACTGAAGCAATGAAAGACCGCTGTTTCTTACATTATAACACGGCGGATGAAGCTGAAAGAGCGCGGATTCGATTCGTCAGTCTCGTGCAAGCCTTTTATTACCTAATCGCCGCAGAAAAACGACGGTCTCTCTCGCGGATCGTGCAACGGTCGAGGGGAGAAAGGAAAGGGTGAATCGCGCAACAGATCGCGCCCTTGCCAGAAAGCGAAAGATTCGATCCGCGACGGTGGAGAACGGACGCTTTAGCGCGATAAATCACGCGTCCGTCGTGCTTTTTGCCGTAACGTCATTATCATAATTGCAGCAACGTTGTATCTCGAAGGCGTTTCACGCGGAAAACAAATTGGTCACGATCGTTATCGCCCTTCCCGATCACTTGTGGAAGCAAAGCTACGTGGTTGCTGTTCGTCGTGTGCGAGCACTCATGTACCGTATGCGTGCGAAAGCGTGTACGCGCGGTGCGAAGGGCGCTTAACCCATTAACGTACATCTGGGAAAATTTGTGTTCTTTATATGCGCGATTAACCGCAAAGCAGTACAGAGCCGGTGCATTCCTCCTCTATTTCGTGTAAATTGATAATGTAGAATTTAACAATCGAAAATATTAATTAACAACATTAAATATTTAACAATTTTATATCGAGAAAAAGCTTTCTAAAAGGACATCTTATTTTACGGAATCAGCGAATTAATGAATTGTTTATCAGTTATTAATTAATTATTTAATTAATTAATTATTAATTGAGTAACTTTTTTTAATAAATTTCTTTTTCACGTACAAGATATTTTTTATATACTAAAACAAATTTTTTTTAAATTAAATAAATACATTTTGTCAATTTTAATTTTTTTTTATTTGAATAAATATATACTTTGTCTCCAAAATTTTTTTGTTATATTAAATAAATTATTATTTCCATGTAATAAAAATTATAATTTTGTAAGTAAATTATTAAAAATTTTAATATAAAAAAATATTTTTATCTGAAGATGAAAAATAAAGAAAACCTGTGTTTTCGAAACAAGCAGTCAAAAATTAAAAAATGTTTTTTTAAAGGAAGTAATTTAGTATAATAAAGATAAAAAATTTTGTATTATATTTTTATTTGCAAATAAAAGCATACTTTTACTAATTTAAATATATTTGCTACTTGATTGAAATAACTAATCCCTTAATTTAAATAAATAATTATTTAAGTATTTAAATAAATAATTTTTTAAAGAAGAAAAAAATTTATGTGGATTTAGTACATCTTTTTTCAATGTACTTTTGTGGCATCCTTGACGCGAAAGGATCTGAAATGGCGAGCTGCATCATGGATGCGAGCGTTAGAAGAGCGACATTATGCAGATGCGGTCTTGGCGGCGATCGAAAGAGGCCGCAGCGCGTGAAGCTTGGTCGCGGTTAACTACGGGATGGAAATTATTCCGATCCAGCGTAATCGCGATCGCGCAATGCGCACGCAGCGGGGACTGCTCAATTAGTGGGCATTCTTGCCGGCGAATCCGACCGGAAAGCGCGGAAGCGAGATCCGTATCAATTAATAGAGTAAATAGCGAAGTGGTTGGTTCGGTAACACCGGTAGCCCAGGAAGTTGGAAATCGCCAAGTATACGGTAGGCTAGACAGCACTCTGGTATATCGTCGAATTATAGGTCATTGTCAAATTGTAATTTGATCATGCATCCTGCAAGATGCGTATATATTTCTAATTGTACAGACTTGTAATTTGATTTTTTTATTGTCAGATATGTCGAAATGTAAAAAATTTTAAAAATGCGGGAAAGTGTTTTTATTTTCTCATTAAATTTGCAAATTTTGCGTTTTACTTCTAATAAAATTCCAAATTCTATACTAATCTCTTTCCAAAACATTCAATAATACTTCCCAATTTTTTGTAATTTAATAATAGTTTTAATTTTCTCATATTTAGATGCAATTAAATTTTTTCGAACTCAACTTTCCTCTTCATCTTCCTCAAATTATTTTTAATCGCGCCAATTCTATCCAATTCGTATAAGTTTACTAATGAAAAATTGCAAATATTTTTGTGGCTACTTTTGAACAAAGGAATTAATATACGTCGCGAGTATAATAAGCGCTCTTTCAATTAGAAATAGCGAGCTGGAATGCGGGGCGACTGGAAGAATAAATAAGAAACCGGCATCAATTTATATCGCGAAGATATGCGGGTATCATTCGCTCATATTGATGAGATCACAAATCATACGCGCGACATTGCGGCGTGCTTTTGCGCGCCGTGCAATAAAAAAGGAAAGAAAGAACGGAACGGGATGCGAAATTAATTACGTCCCTTATCGCGCCTAGACAATTACGAGTACAACGTGATACGCGTGTTAATTCGCGGCGCGCGTGATCAGATCGGATCTCCCTTAATGGCCGCGTAAACTATTAAGTGACGAGGATTTATGCGCGCCGCGAAAAATCCCGCGTTGAAATCCCGCAGTCGCATCGCGAAACAATCGCCGAACGGGAATGAGAATGCGCTTCGGATCCGGAATAATTCTGATCGGGATCGGGCGATTATTATACACGGTGGTCGCTGAGAAGGAGAGTCGAAACGAGATTCCCGTCGATCGAGCGAATCCCTTGTCGAGATAATGAGAACAACTGTTGCATAATGCACAAAGTAACGCGTCTCTTCCGCTTTTTCTTCGCACGATGGATGGCCGTTTCCGGAAGTAAAGTAAAGACAGCAAAGATAGCAAAGATAGCAAAACCGACATACTATTTTATTCTTATTAAATAAGTTGCAGCTCATAACCAAAAGTTCAAAATAAAAACTTATGTCGGTTTTTATTAGAAACTTTCTATTAAAATCTATTATATTTTTCAAACTTTGAAGGAATATATAATATTATAAGTCCACTATCAATCTGATTACATGCCGAACCTAATCGCTGAAAAACAAGGACATATTTTTATTATTGTTTATTATTGTTGAATCAGTTATAAGAGATCTATATCAGTTTTGGTATCTTTTTTCTGCAATTATTGCCATCTTAAGAATATATATATATATATATATATATATATATATATATATATATATATATATTTCATTTCTTTAAACGTAGGAAATCAAATGTCTATTAAGGACGGTATCGCATACGATCGTTAATACGGGAATATTAATGACTACGTCAACAGCAGGATATGCTGTTTAATTTACGCGAAAATTTCAGATTTGCGTCCCCGCGAGAGAAATCCGCCGCATCGCGATACACGCGCTAATTCGAGGCGTGAAGATTGAATCTTAATGCGTACGTAAACCATTAAATCGCAGCGTACGAAGTGCGGAGAAGTGCGAGAAACAACGCGGCGGGATTACGCCTATTTCGAAGTAATTGCAATTATTTGTGAAGCGGATCCGACTGATATCTACATAATCCGCCCTAGACGAAGGCGTCGAGCGTGAAGCGACCAATAAAATTGCTGCCAATTATGATATATCCGTCTCATTATCGCAATTCATCTTTCTCGCCTTGGAATAATAATTCGCAACGCTCTCTTTATTTCTTCAATTAAACAAGACTAAGGGCGCTATTCTATATATGATTACCAATAGCTGTAGGCTCTATAAAAAATTATTTGCTATTATAATATAATTAATAATTTATTAATATTTATAAATAATATGTAACTTCAAAACGTATTTCGCGTCTCAAAAAGCGCATATTTCGCGTAATTTAATTTAATTTAACTTTTTTTTTTCTCATGTAATCAAGTAAGAATCGAAGTAATAGAAAATCAAATTATAAATTATTTTGTTTTGTTGCGATCTTTAAGGACAATAATTATTTCCTTAACGCAACATAGAGTCAAATATACTTTATCATTTAACACACTTATCAACTATTATATTTAAATATAATTCGGATTAATAACGTGAAGTAAAACAATCAAATTGCAAGTCCGAGTAATTAACATAACGATAAATCTCGCGATACATCAATCGTTTAATAAATAATTAATCAATAAAAATTAAAATATTTAGCAATATCATCCTTAATAGACGTTCTACACTTAAAAAAGAATGAATATATACATATTCTCAAGATATATTGATAATTGCAAATATATAAATAAAGTCATCTAACTTTCCTCAAGTCCGTATATGAAAAATTTTGGAAATGCCTTCCGCGCGCGTGGTAATTTACAGATTATTTCATCGCGAGGAACGACAAATAGCGGTTTGCTGATGTCGCAAAGCGGAAACGATCGTTGACATTCCTGGGAAAATCAACATCGAGCGGCGTACTTTGTCGCCGCCGGATAGCTCGCGAATGCCGCGACTATTTTCGCAGACTTTTGCTTCCTTTTTTTTTTTTTTTTTTTTTTTTTTTTTAGCTGAGAGACTTTCTTTTAAGTACTTCTAGATGACACAATTGTGGCAAATAGAATTGATACTACCAAAAATGAATATGGGGGCATCCCTTTCATTTTTATGTTTTATTTTATCAAAAAAAATTATAATATCAATTTTTAAATTAACGCAGAGTGCAAATGATTTTTTGCCAAAGGCAGACCTTGTGTATTTGAAATTGTAATCGTAGCAACTCGGTGGCCTTTCT
>NW_021849121.1:391978-395471 GCF_003651465.1 Formica exsecta | reverse complement strand
AATAAAATAATAATAATAATTATCAAGATAACAAGATAATAATAATAATAATAATTATTATTATTATTATTATTATTATTATTATTATTATTATAATATTATTTATATTTTTATTAAAATAATATAATAATGCTTTCCATACCTTCTCTCTCTTTCTCTCTTCGTTTTACGCAATACCGGAAATCAATCCTCCGCGGCCAGGAAGTGGATATTACTTTCGCATGAACGCCGTGTCCCCCGTAATCGGAGCACGAAGCGACTACTCTACCGATTACAGGTAGTCGCCGATTCGTGCTTGACCTTCGACCCGGAGCCGATCATTTTTGTTCCGGAAGAGAATGTCGACTCTGCTGGGGTAGATTAGTACAAGTATCGATGGAGTACGATACGTGAGTAACCCCGATCCAGTAATCCATTCTCTCCAAACGCAAACAGAACTATTCTTATAAGTGGGATAGATAGATGGACACACACACACACACACACACATAGACAATTTCATAAATTAGTATGCATGATAACGCATAATAAAAGAAAAGGAGATTTATATTGGATCACGCAGTGCAGTTTAAGAATTGACGCATTTCTGAAAAAAGTTATCGAGTATTCAATTAAATCTCCATAACGTACAAAAGCGTTTTTATCGTATATAAAACACACATAGTTTTTACTTGATCGTTGATTTTCATATCATGCGGATTTACATGGTAACTGTATTCCGCGTCTCCCTTTGAAGTCGAAAGTAGTCGCTACTAATAGTCGATGTTGCGAAGCACGATTTTAAATTAAGCGCAAATATCTCTTTGAACGAGCATCATTTCTAGAAACTAACAGAGGTATCGCTTTCGAAGCGCGTGGATGGAGCACGACTGTTGTTAATAAACCGCCTCTCTTTGCCTCGGAAAACGCAATTTCTGTAAATCGCCGCTTTGATATTCGCGCGGTCGGCAAATATATACAGGTTAAATTATTTTTAACAGCGAATATTCTCTTCCTCCACAAATCAGAGATTGATCTTCCTTTTTTTTTTCCTGCGTAATTTACGACCGACACTCCTTGATTTTCGAGGAAAAAAACTATTCCTTAATTATTTCGCTCTTGGAATATTTGCCAAGTTCACGTCAAATTAATAAATTAAGTCGTATTTTTTAGTTTTTCATGTATATTAACTAATCGTAAAGCCGACGGCAACGTCGGCGTGCGTTTACGATCTGTGTAAAATCGAATTTCTGCGATCGTTGGCGCGCCTTCATTCACTCGGTAGCGGATTTCATTCATAGCATCTGAATTCGCCCTCACCATCCGATCTCTCGCGTGGATATTAATATATATCGTGCGATAAGTTCGATGCAATTAAACCGTGCGTGCCGCTGCGAAAAAAAATTGCATGCGAATTCCATTCGCTTTTACAGGACCCGCGGGGCCCGCAAAGGGGCCAGCGAGATATCTCGCGGCGTCCTCTGCGTTTATTTTTTGAGAGAGAAACTCTGGCCCTCTCTCTCTCTTTCTCTCCTTTCTCCGTGAATGCAGGTTCAAGCCGGTGATTATCGTTATCGCCTCTCGCCGCCTTTAATTTCTCGAACGACCGTCTTACGCAATACTGGAAATTGGCACCCGAGGGAAACGAGGAAGGAATGAGAGAAAAAAAGGACTTGGGAGCGGGCAAAGACGGCATTTTATGACAACGATCTTTACGATTTTCCTGTTACACGTGGACCCTGGCATCGAGAGATCGACGAAAGGTTCAAGATGAACATCGCGAAAATGCAGGAGATGCTTGTCGTCAGATAAACCGTGATAATCGCCGTAAGATCTCTCCGCAATGCGAGAAAAATGATGCATAGAGAGCGGAATTTCCGCGTTCTTGTTACGTCAAAAGTTAACAAAAATGATAAAAATAAATCAATTAATAAATAAATGTACGTGACAGAGAAAAGAAAATTTATGAGAAAATGTACTATTACAAAATATGATATGTGTCCCTGGATATTTTTTTGCGATATCACCGACTAATGTCCAGTGCCACACGCAATGAAAGGGATTTCTCTTCGTCGATTGGATAGTCGAATTTGTACAGAGACAGACGAGTGAGCGATATGGCCCACTCGAGCCGAATGTCGATCAGAGGCGATCGTTGGAAGTCGTAAATTGCTAGATATCCGCTATCACGCGCATTCGTCAAGCGAAAATATTTTCCGGCCTGATGGAAAAGTTCAGGCATTGTCGCTGACACACGCCTGAGAGGAAACGGAATGCGGCAAATGTATTCTTGGAAAATCAACATAGATGCAATTGCACGCGCGATGAAAATGCTCCAGGCTCCGAAATCCGGCCGAGATTACATATTTTTACCATGACATTCGAGTTTTCTTCGTAAGATAAACAAGCGTTATGTTTGTGTAATATACTACGAATTGTTGTGCAGCAAACTTTGATTACGCGCGAAGACAATGCAATCGTTTTAAAAAAATACAAAATAGCGTTTTCGTTGATGCGACCCAGGATATGAACAGGAACAAATATTTCTTCAAACCGGGACATTTTGTACAATTTTCTGTAAAATGTATGTTTTGTTAAATTTATATAAAATTTTATTCAGTGAATTGTTTGTATAATAATGCGAAAATGCGACCGCAACTGTTTTGCATATCATTTCCGACATTATAATATTCAGTCGAACGAACGTAATACATATTTTTTAATAGCTATAAACACAAAATAGTATTTATAAACATAAAATCATATTTACAAATTGTCCGCTTTTATTTTAACATTAATATTTATATTAAAATATATATAAAGCATAGCATAAAAATATATGCAAATGGTTATATTTTACGGTTTTGCATTTTAAATTCAAATCTTGCAAAATTTATTCGAGTATTATTTAAGTATTTTCGTCTTAATTTTTACGTCAAGCTCTTTCTCTTTTTCTATCCTTCTTTCATTTTCAAGAACTCCGAGGTATTCAATTTTGCCTGACATTTGCATTTTCCTGATTTTCCCTCCGTTTGTATATGGCGTTCCAGTTTCAAATTCCCACATTTCCAGATGTTTATTTGCTCTCCGCATTGACAGGTTCGTCACCGTTGTAACTGTCGATCGACGTCCTAACGACAACTACCGTCGATGCAAACAAAACGATGGCGAAATCCGGAGAGAGAGAGAGAGAGAGAAAGAGAAACGTCTCTCTCATTGTCAGATCGCGCGACGCATTTTCGATCGCCCTCGAAAATCGAGAACCGGAGACAGAAAGCTCTTCATCGAAACTCCCTGTCGATACTTCAGAAAAAGATCGCTATTTTATTTTTCGCGAATCTTTCACTCTTCGTGCACTATCATCTAATAGCAATTTATTCACTCAATTTTTATTAGTTTTTTTCCCCTAAATTTTAATTTTCTCTAATTTTCTCTAATTTTCTTTAATTTCCTCTAAATTAGAATACAACATTGATTCATTTTTTAAATTAAAATGTATAAATATATATATATA
>NW_021849121.1:389462-391843 GCF_003651465.1 Formica exsecta | reverse complement strand
TATTTAGTATTATTTTTTTAGAATAATTAATATGAACGATATTATAGAGAGACATTATTTCGCGAAATTATTTCTAAATTATTTTTACAATAAAAACGTAGTAAAAAAAATTCAAATATTATTCGTTACACATTAAATATTATTCTCCATTTCGCATACTGAATTCCCAGGTATCCCGTGAAATAACGCGGAAATGTCGTGATTGAGTCGGACGTCATGAGATCGGATCATCTCGTCGCGCTTATCATGCTGGCTCGCTAACGGCAGTGGACCATTTATTTTTACCGGGTATCAGAAGCAGCCCCGTCATCACGCTGCCGACGATCGTCGTTCTCAAAGCACCGTGGACCGAGCTCTCTGACGATCGCTCGAATATACTTCTCTTCCGTCTCTCTCTTTCTCTCTCATTCTCTTTCTTCTCGTTTCTTTCCCGTGTGTTTTTTCCTCTCTATTTTTCCCACCTTTGCCCTCCCTCGTCCCTCGCTCGTGTTCTCCTTCTTTCGCGTTCCTGCGTGTCGTACGTGCGTATGAATTCGATTTCACGCAATTCCCTTCGATCGAGAGGAGAGCGCCGTAAACTATTTCTCGAGCAGCCGATCACGCTCTGCCCTCCTTCGGGTCTCTTACTCCTCTTCCCGTCCTCTCTTGCCCCTCGTATCTCCGATCAGGTCCTTTTCTGCTTCGTCTCTTTAGGCCGACTCCCTAAACGCGGCGTTGAAAAAAGGCAATTAACGAGTAGAAGCATGCGAGGCCCCGTATCCGTGGATCGTTAGATCGATTTGTTCAATCGATCCCAATCGTTCCATTACTCTCATTTTTTCCCCTCTCTTTATTATTCTCTTTTTCTGTTATTCTCTTTTTTTCGTGAAAGTCTCGTTGCGAGCTTCTTTTTTCATCAACTCACCTCTCCGCCCCCTTTCGGTCCCCCCCACCCCCCAGCGAGAGCGAACAGTAATATGTAATGTGTATTTTTTTCTCGTTTTCTTTTTTTTTTTATCAGAGAGTGACGATTGACACATCGTATGTGTATACACGATGTGCGAAATGGTACGGGTATGCATTTAATCGATCGGATTACAATCGTGCCGATAGTTCGAAAAGGCGGTATACATAATGGAACTTTCGGAATTTGAGAAAATAGCAAGGTGGATTTGCAAATGATTAAGTTTGCCAGGTGCATCTGAAGTACATTCTTGGAATCACTTGTAAACTCAATTCGGTAGTCTGGAATAATTATTTCTAGATCCACTGGACCAAAATTGTTAATTTTTCTTTTCTAAATCAAAAGGCTTGTTTCCAAAACGAGACGTATATGTGATTTTGAGAAAAAAAATGAATCGGTATCACGAATGCAAACGTTTGAAGGGAGACACTCTGTATAACTTTCTGATAGAATCAATCAATGCATTTTCTAGGCTGCTAAAGAAATAATCGTTAAAAATATGTTAGTATGTTATTGTTGGCTGAATATATTGCTATTATAAAACTGAATTGATTTATTGTCTGTGATATCGAACGATATTTCACGCCTTTTTTTAAGCACGTTTGATAAGGGAATGATTTATTATCAGTGAAATGGCAACGTACTACTGCCAATCGAAGCTGTAAAATATGTCTTAGTATACTACTACAGCGCTTTAAGGGAATTCCGTCCAATCTTGATCTGGATTTGACTTTGCGCAACCACGATGAGCGTTTTCGTTGGCTCTCGCTTCTTCCTGCTTTCGCGTATACCGGGTGTATCGAGTAATTTCATCTCGTAGAAAAATACGATCAATTTACTTTATATTGAGACACAAATTTTCTTTCGTCAAAATTTAAATCAATTTTTAATTGTAGAATTACTAAACATTGAAAATTAAAGCGTTCTGACAAAAATATATATACATATAAAGCTTCAAATCAAGTGAAGCAACCAAGATGTTATCTTTCGAACAATTTTAAGTGCATTTTAAAATAAAGAGATTAAATTAGAGACTTAATTTTCACAATGTTTCATATTACAAAAATCTTTTAATCAAATCTCAACATTGTTGTAATATTCATGTCTTACCTGCTACACCCTGTATACATCTCGTTATGGCTCTCCTTTCTTCTCCTCGTGACCAAGAGGACGGCGGCCAATTTTAATTCGCAGTTGGAAACGTTCTCATAGACTGATCGATTTTTCTGATCTTGATAGGCAGCCGCCGTGTAACGCGAAACTTAAGCCCCGCCGTCATGCCAACGAGCTTCGTTCGTGGAACGTAACGGGGCGTTTTGGGTGACAGGCACGAAATGTATTTACGTAAAAAAAAAAGCCAAAAGCAAGAAAAAGATGAGAAGAAAGGGCGAGTTAACGGCGCATTCAATCGCACGCGGATCTTTCGGGATTCGTGTAG
>NW_021849121.1:373779-389363 GCF_003651465.1 Formica exsecta | reverse complement strand
CGATAACGACGGTTGTCTGATTAGTACGAAACTTTGAATGTAACTAGTTAAAAATTGAGATTTCTTTTCATTTTATAATATTTTCATTTTATAATATTTTATGGCCAATAAAAAATATGCCGATTGCAGCTTCAAAACGAGATTAGCGTCGTTAAAAAAAATGCTCTAAACATCTATCACGAAAAAAAAGAGAGCATTTAATTATGTCTTATAAGAAAATATCAACCAACAGCGATATTTTTCCGGTATGGATACATAATACCAAGTATTGTCATTCTATTATGATAGCATGATTTTCAAAGAAAATTTATTCTCTCCTCTGTTTTAAAATTTTAGTATTTTTTTTTTTTTTTTCATTTAAAATATCCGCGAAAATAGCTTGTTCTTTAACTGCGTCTATTATAATTTTTTGATATCGCGGACTGCGAAATTTTTAATGAGAATGTCGAAGTCTATAGGGATTGAAGATGACAGAAGGATAAAGAAGGCGAAAAAATTTCGCCGAAAATAAAAGGGAAGTGGAAAACAAAAGAGCGGATCGCCGGATCCTAAATAATAACGGAACGTTTGATGATGGACGACAAACGAGAGAACGATGGAAAAAAAAAAAATAATAAACTTTGCACATTGAGAGAATCGCGTCGCTTTTCGCGATATTGCAAAATAAAAAAAGTTAATCTCAAACGCAAAAAAAAAATGCGATAAGTCACCAAATAAAAAAGCGATATGAGAGTTTTAATGTTCTAAGAATGTTCACCAAATTTGCCGTACATTTTTTATACCGTACATTTTTGTGTAATTTTCCCGTTATTTCTTGTACGTTTTTGAAATCAGACGTTGACTGATAGCAAATATCGGTCGACTTTGTAAAACGGTTGCACTTCGAAAGATGTAGGGGCAAGTTATTAACTAAAAGGTACGGTGAAGATGGTAGCTCGTCTTGCGCTATGCTACTTCGTGGAGTATATAATCTTTCGCGTTCCGCCTTGCAGCGAATCAAGAAGAGGCGCAAACTGAAATCAAAGACGAAGAATGCGAGGCTGCGATTTCATAAGAGGAAGAACCGCCTCAAAAGGCAACAACCGAAGGCAGATCTGTCGGAAGCAGTCCGTGAAAGTTTTCCTCTTCTTTCGCAACGTGTATTAAATCTTTAGCAAAGCGTAAACTTTACAGTAGATACATCTATAAAAGAACAAACAAACGAGAATCGAAGAATTATCTATTCGTGTTCAAAGCGAGGAGAGAGAAAAAATTGAGTAAAAAAAGTTGAAAAAAAGTTGGAAAATATAAGATGGGAAATTTTTAAAAATGAGACATCTCTTTCTTTCTCTTTCTTTTGAACACGTTCGGAGAAATTCGTTTTGGGAGTTTAATTTAGACACTATTTAAAGAGTTTAAATGATGCCAGTCTCGATTTAATGTAATAATTCTGCGAAATCATCAAGAATATCGATTATTAATTACTAATTAATTAAAAAATTTTTGTCTGATACTGGTTGAATATATGTAAAAACATAATAGAAATAATAAACGCCTTTCATATATCACGTGAACAGAGAATTCCTTACATTTTTTTCTCTCTTTGCCTTCTTCTCTTGATTCGAAGTTTTTTTAGAAATGTAGAGAGTGCGGAGAGAATGTGCTTTATAATTAACTCGATATTTGTCATTTCGCGAGAGACAGAATTTAAGGAGTTTAACCGTATCTATTTTCGGGCGTGGAAAAAATAGACGTCTTTGGCGAAAGGACGTCGGGGAACAAAGGAGCAACGGAGGACCTCGCGCTAAAAAGGACGCAAGGGGCAAGGAGGAAGAAGTCGAAAGCGAAGGAGACGATGATGAAAGAGAGGAATAAGAGGGATAGTAGCCGAGGAGGGAAGAAACGCGCCAGGAAGGAAGGAAGGAAGGAAGGAAGGGATCCTGAAAGGAAGGCGGATTCACTGCGGGATCGCAGGTAGTAGCAGGGTACGGTAGGACGATTTCTACGTGAGGCCCATCCCTCCGCGGCGGTTTTCTTCTCTTTCTTCCGACGTATACTCGCGAGATATCCTCCTCCCTTCGTCCTATTCCTCTTCTTCTTCGTCTTCTTCTTCTTCTTCTTCTTCTTCTTCCTCTGGGTTTCGTGACGAGAGCACGAAAGAGCCGAGGCCGAACGAGTCGAAGCTGAACGAAACGAAACACGATTCTCTCTTATTCGCTCCACCTCCTACCCGCAGAGTGTGGTACCACACACGCACACATACGTGCGGGTAACGCGTGTGTACACGCGTATACACACGTCGCGTGTTTCCCTCTCGCTCGCGTGCTCCTTCGCCTCGTTCGCGCCGGTCCCACCCTCGTACTCCCTTTTTCTTCTCTTCTCGCTTTATCCTCCGCCGGCGAACCGGGTGAAGTCTCTCACCGTCCTCTTTTAATTCTATCTCGCCGCTCGACCGCCTCACTCGCCGTCTCTCTCGCGCTTATCCCGTGTCGTTTCTGCGTCTCGCACCCTCTCCCTCTGCGCGCTCGGTCCGACCGTCTCACTCTCTCTCTCTCTCTCTCCCTCGCCCTTCGTGCTCTCTCGCTCGAACAACCTATCAACTCGGTAGGTAGACGTCGGGTCCGGACGACGATTCTCTCTCTCTCATCCCATCGACCGACCGTTCTTACACCGATATAGTCCCGCGGCCTGGCGCGGCTGTGTTCGTGGACGGGAACACGGGTCGCGCTATAACGGGTGTCCGATTCCGAGATTCAACGAGACGCGATCACCTGCGCGAGTATCTGAGCGCGAGCGAATTCTCCTGGAAAATGTTTATCGATACTGCAAAGTGGAGTAAATTTATATTAAAAAAGCAATAACGTTTCATATTGTTTAACATAAAAAAATGATTGTTGTACGTCGAAAAATTGAAATTTGAGCTTAATAAATATATTGAACATTTTGATATGAATCGTACTTCTTTTGTGATACAAAGTTTCCTTTAGCAATCCTCGTCTCACGGTATTTTATGTTAAAATATATCAATGCTCTTTAATATCAATAGACATTATTTTTCTCGTTGCATAGTTTCATCTTGTTTCTTTTTGAAAATTATAACGTTTAGTTTTCACGATTTATTTCTTTCCTTCTGAAATTACTCAATCTCTAATGCAAGATCCTGTTTCGCGAAATTTCATAGCTTATTGTTAGTCATGAAATGTTAGTCGATATCGTGAATTTTATAGTCTCACTGTGTGCATTCTCTGTCAATATCTTTGAAGTAGAACAACGATTGCTAGTCTGAAGTGTAAGTCCGAAATAGAAGAGATTTTTTGTTAGTCTCGTGCGATTCCAACAATAATCTAATAATATCAAACATACATTACTATCCATATCCTTTGGTAATCGGTTGGAGAGAATATTTTTACTTTAGCTACTTACATTTTAAATATCGCTTTGTATGTGTTTTTATTATTCTAAATATTACCAAAAAAAGAAATATTATAAGAATCTGATTAAAATTAATTGTAGTATTTTGACATTTCTGATTTGTAGAAAATATTAAATATAAAAGCACGAATCTACAGGAATCTTGAAGGATTTTGCATTAAAGGATGCGTAATAATTCTCGGATGCTCGACTGCAGGAAATCGCGATAAACAGGAACGCAACGTACGTTACGTACGTATCGCAACACCCTATGTTTGATTTACACTGGCCAGCGCCAGCCTGGTTCTATAACGCGGCTCGTAATTGTCGTCCATTCTGAAATGGCATTTCGACCACTTCCGGTCACAGGACAAGATTTGATAATATATCGTATCGAGTGATATCCCGGGACGAGCGATAACAGGTGCGCTCGGTTGTGTTCGTTGCCTTGCAGGTAAACGCGCGCGACCTGTGTCGAGCTGTGGAATATTAAACTTGCCCATAAATCATCCGCCGTTTAATGTCGCCAGCGACAGTTTCGAGATCTACATAAACGTAGATTCGGGAAAAAAAAAAATACAATTCAGATCAACATCTCAGCTGATGACGTTCCGTCGCGAGAAATAAATATCTTTCCATTGCAAAAGAGATTCGAATTTGTTCAGATATGAGATTCTAATATAAAATATCCGCCATATGAAAAAGGAGAATATATTAATATACGCGAGAAAAGGTGTTATGAGAATTTAAAATATCTTATTTATCTTGTTAAAAAATCAGGTTAAATTAAAATTGAATACATTAGTTGCACGAAAAGTTGAAGTTTTTGTTTAACGAATATTTGATATCTAAATATATTATTTATTTATATCTTGGTATTTTTTCAATTATGTTATAACAATGTTTTTTTTTTTTTTTATTTTCACATGCTGTAAATATAATATTTAAGTTCACATAATGGCGTTCCTGAATAAAATTTTTATAAAATTATTTCATTTCTTTCATTGAGATATATTTCGATAAGCCATCTTTAATAGCTGTTCGCACGTATGATAACAAGGATGGAGACACCTGAAAATATAGCCCTTCCACATTTTACTGCTACGCACGCAAGTTCTCCGGGCGCTATCAATTTTTAGCAATTATTTGCGGAGCGTTGTTATTGTTCACGGCATCGATAACAGCGCGGGTCGTAAAGTAAAAATCGCTGATGGAAAATCGAGCGTGTGTATATATCTTTTTGTGAATTCGCCGCCAACACAACGGGGTCCGCCACGGTGGGAAATTAACGACGAACGATAATGGGGACGAATAATATTCGGCCATTGATAACGCGCGCGATTTCGCGGAGGCGATCGTAAACAAACGGATGTAACGGGTGGCCCGTCGGTACCTTGCTCGCTCTGTTAATTAGCGCACGAGGCAAAATTGTGGAACTTATTCGGCTGTCTTTATTACCGTTCGTAAGCTCCGCCTTCGCGTAATTTCTCAACGCTATCGATGTCCATTTAAATTCTGAATAATTTTATGAGAATTTCATTTAACAACGCCAGGTGAACTCAAATATTATATTTACAGCATATAAAATGAGAAAAAGAATATTTTTATAACATAATTGAAAAAATGCCAAGAGATAAATACATAATATATTTAGATATCAAGTATTCTCTCTCTTTAAACAAGAACTTAAACTTTTCGCAACTACGTTTATCCAATTTTAATTTAATCTGGTTTGTCAAAACTTTCTAAATTTCTAATGGAGCTTGCAAACTATTAAAATTTTGACATTGAAACAGTTTTTAATTTATGTTATAAAATCTACAATTTTTTCTATAACAATAGTGTGTTTTAAAGCATTCTAAATATGTTTGATATAAAACATCAGAATTTTCCATCTTTCGATTTTGACGTCATTTTATTACGGTCATATAAATCCAAACACATACGAAACGTTTTGTAATTTACGTCAAAAATATCAAATAGTTTTCATAACACATTGTCATCAGAGTTTCTAAAGAATTAAATTACGTGTGGTTCAAACTGAAAGAAAGATGGTCAATCATCGTTGTGCGATTTTCACAGGTGCGTGTTTTAATGAATATTTTCAGCTCGCGATGTGGTTCACGCGATGTCGGAAAATGACACATAGATTTCGCGGGACCGCGCAACGCGCTTTGTTTCTTCGGCATGTTTATACGGCGAAAAAAAATTTGACAGAAGCACAGAGAGACACGCAGGTGTTTCTGCTACGCCGATCCATCCGATCGGATTTGCCGTATCGCGGGCCCCCATCGTAGATCGCGGAGCCTGATTTTAATTACGCGACTCCTTCTTTGGTCCGACTATTTATCGTCGACGAGATCGTCGGCGTCTCCTCCGATTCGGTCCGTTTTACGGCCCGACGTGCATCGCACGCTACTTAATATCCTCGGTAAGTACGATCGTAACAGGTGTCGATCCCGACACCCCGCTGTCGACAAATTGCGGCATGGCGGCTCCGCACCGCCGCGTCTACGTCTTCCGTCTGCGAGCTGCAAATTGATTGGCCATCCGCGACAAGATTGCGGGACGAAATATTTTACGTTCTGCTCGCGCGCGCGAGGAGGCGTAACGAGATCGACGAGGAAAGTAGCCGATGATCCTCGTTACACGCCGGTCTTAACTCGTAATCCGTAACTACTTTATGAAGCAGAAAAGCGCGTCTTCGGGGCTTTTAGCCGATGAATGTCGTATGAACTTCGTCGTAAATCGCGATTTCGTTCGATTAGATTACTTAAATTTATTATTTAATGGCGTAGCAACTTATATAGCTAGTTAATGTAGCCTTACGTAGTAGTCGTTTTTTCTCGACGAACATATACGTCGTCATTATTCAGACACATGAGATCTTATACGTAGAATATAAGCGTCCTAAATTCTTATTTAACACCAACTAATAATAATGATGACGATAATTACTTATTCACAATCTGGAATCGATTGAATCTATGCAAAACGCACAGTGTTTGATAAATAATTCTTAACTTTAGAACAATAACATGATTTTGAGAATCATTATTGCTTACATAAGATCGTTCGTCATTCATTATTCAAAAAATTATTTAGATGTATTATATAATTAGTTTTAAATAAATAACAAATTAAAAAGACTAAAAAAATTAAAATAAAACAGAAGAATTAGAAGCTTCGACAATTCTTTAAACGGGAGGAATAGCAGAGAGATGAGAGAATTTTTTTCTCATTTTCTAGAAATATTTCTCTGGAAATAAATGTATGAATTTTCAACAAGAACGTAAGAAAGCATAATATTGCGTATAATTAATTAACAATTCAGAAATAATAAATTATTCATAGTGTCTTCTTTTATTTTGCGCGATGAATAAGAGAAGATGGGAAATGGGTCTCTTAAAAAATCTCTTAAAGATTTGATGACAAGGGACATTTGAAAGATACCTGAAAGAGAGAAAAATTGCTATTCTTTATATTGCTACATCTGTTAAAAGAATCGTACGCACTTTTTATACCATCACTTTGTTGTATATTACACCGAATCGCGAGGATTAAATGAAGTTAGCGATTTCGTACATAGTAATGAAAAGCGATTAAACTTTCGCGTATCTGCCGACGATTATCGTTCACGGATTTAATCGAAATCGTAATGAAAAATCCCTTATAAAGAGAAAATATATACACACATATATATATATCTTTTTTTTTCTTCTTCTTTTTGAGAAAAAGGCTTTCTCATTACGATTTCGAGAGCAAATATAAATACAAATGAATCATTTTATGTAACACGGATCCCCAGGACGGCCGTTCGATTACGCTCGCATTCGGCCCGGCTCGGACGCATTTAATTACATTGTTGCGTCCCCCGGTGTACGATTTTCGGGTCTCACCCCGTATATGTACGTACGCGCGCGACCGAGCGACTGTTTTTTATTTTTATTTTTTTTTTTTTGTTTTTTTCGGGGAACGCAGTTTCTACCCCATTTTCCTCGAGTTATCGCGTACGCGTTATCGCGCGATATACCTCTCCGTTACGCCTCTGAATTATCACCCATCGGGTACGACGAGAAAATATGAAATTTCGCGCGCGAAGCCGTAGCAATTTTTCTATCTCTCACCGCCCCCTTTCCCCCTCCTCCCTTTTGCTTGCTACCTCTTGCGTGCCCCCGGCCCGGTCGTTGGAATTGTGAACAAAATGCACTCAACGGGCCGGCGGCGCCCGATTGAAAACGCGCGTCGGCCGTGAATGTTGCTAAAGCGACGATAATAGTTCGCGATATAGAAAATTTTTCATCTCTGGACGCGCGCGCGCGAGCCGTTTACGATTTCGCGAAAATTGCTCGCCTTTCATTTCACCTCTCTCTCTTTCTTTCTCACTCGCTCGCGTGTGTGCTTGTTTGTTTGAACATAGGCTCTCGCGAGAGAGAGCTCGCGCGCGCGCGCCGATTGCCAATTTGCGCCACGCGGAACGCACGCGTGTGCACATCCCGTTACATCCGACCCGCATCGCGCGGTAAATACTGCAAATAGTTGTTTCAATATCGGTTGTATTGTATTGTGTGGCTTAACGATTTCATAACCGCGCGACCGCGTTTCGTGCGGTGACCGGAAGCCCCGTGATTTTCTATGAAATTTTCCAGCTATAACTGTGTCTCGCAGATGCGACGGTGCATCCGGATATCGCGAAACGATCCAGGAAATTACATGAATGCGTAGGAGGCTGAGATTCGAAGAGAATTTTAGGGACTTTGTGTAAAAGTTATTGTAAATTTTGTCTTTACTCGCGATATGAACGATGAGTATGTAAAAATTTGGCAAATACGTTGATGTATTCGATGACGTTAGCGCTTTAAATTGAAATTTTTACAAGAATTGCTTTTTGGCAGAGTTTATATGTCGGTGCAATAGTTTTAATATAGGATAATTGTGGAATTTATAGACTATAAGACAATATTTACAGAAATATAAGATATATTTAATATTATAGTTCTAATCATTCTTAAAAAGAGAGAACTCCAGCACTTCTATAATTTTGTTTATGCGAAAAAGATATTAAAATTTCTTTACAATTACAATACAAGATCTTTATATAAAAGCATAATTACATAACAATGATTTCAAAATAAATTATTTTCAAATAATAGCACGTGTCTTTTTTATTAACTTTATATTTTTCTTTTTCATTTAGTTTCATTTTTTTTTTTATTTTTATTTATCTTCTATTCATTTATATCCCATAATCTATAAAACAATCGACCTCACACGCGTCTACAAGAACATTGAGATTGCACATCATTAACACACTTCGGGATCGCCGTTCACCCGCATTACCCGACAACTCAATTTCATCGCGCGTTGTCGTCGTGTGTCGCGTTGTCGTCACGATTCCCGAACTCGCGGAATTCACGTTTCAGGGCGTATATCGGCCTAGCCGCAACCACGCGACTCGTAACTATCCCACTCCGAGAGATAGGCTGCCCTATCCACCGTTCCGGTGCCCGAGGGAAAAAAATGTCGACACTTCTCGGCCACCCGGTATGTGCGGTGGCACATACAGCCCCGCGGTAGACGAAGCTTTGGGTCGCCGCTAGCTGCGGGCGTCCGGACCTCGCGTCTACCCTCTCATTTACCATTTGGTACCTATAGATAGGTACCCATATATACGCGCGCAGGTACCTAATGTACGTGCACACGCAGACACGCGGGCCAAGCTTGCTCGCGCGCGCGCGCGCCCGCCCGAGAGCGAGAGGAAGACGGCGTAAGATGGTAGGAGGTAGAGGACGGACCGATATAGGAAGGAGGAGGAGGAGGAGGAGGAGGAGGAGGAGGATCGGGAAAGTGAGGACCGGGAGAGACATGCGGCGAGAGAGATGCCGGAGCGCGCCCAGAGGAGCACAGGGCTCTTTTCTGGATGCCTAGGTGGCTGCGCGTACTTATTTTTCCACGTAACAGGCCGCGAGATGACGGGAGAAGGGCAGGGGGAGGGGGAGGGAAGACGATAGACGTGAGAGTAGCTTGAATCCAGCGGATCCACGCGTTTGTTTACGCACATATATGCGTGGTACGCGTGCTTACGGAAGGAAGACGGTGTGAGTTTTCTCAGGCACTTTGCGTATCTTTGCCGATATAGAGAAGAAGATAGAGATAAGAGAGAGGAGAACGAGAATAGGGGGGATGGAAGGAGAGGAAATGCGGAAAGAAAGGGAAAGCGATGATTATCTCGGAACGGAAGCTACGAGAATTTTGCCCGAAGGGCGCATTTTTTTCGGCGGCTCGAGAGAGGAATGAGACGAGAGATGGGGTGCGGGATGAGTGGAAAACGACAGGATAGAGGATGATAGAAGTAGAGAAAAAAGAGTGGGTGGTGATGAGGAGTCGGAAGGTGGAGAGAAGGGGGGATTTTTTTCTCTCTCTCTCTCTCTCTCTCTTTCGCTTCTCTATCCATCGCCTTTTTCCTAAGCGAAATTGATCAACGTCCTCGGGAAACCGATTAACCGGAGCGCACGCGGACAGAGTCGAGGAGAAGAGAGCATGAATTTTATAAATATATTTTCTTTGAGAGAAAAAAAGAGAGAAGCCGGGCGCGCGCGGAAATTCAGAGAGTCGCCATTTGCACGACGGGGCTCTGTACGCTCTCTTTGTGCGGATTTGAGGGAGATTGAGGTCCCGGGAACTTTTTCTCTCGTTTTTCTCCATCTACATTTTTTTCAAACCGCTCTACGCCCGCGCGCCCGGAATACGGGATTTAATCGGGGCGAAATGTCGGAAGGATATTTTACGGGAATATTTAAAATTGTCCTCGCGTGCGCGATATGCCGAGGAAAAAAAAAAAGAGAAAAAAGAAAGAAAGAAAGAGGGACAGAGAGGAAGACGACGAGATTCAAGCCCGTACTTCGCGAAAATTCCCGAAGAGAGCCCCGCAAAATTGTTTCATAACTTGTGGGTGTTTATGGCGCGAAAGGGAAGATGAAAATTGAGCGAAGAGAGTTGGAAGAAATATATAGTAACTTGGGTAAAGAGAGAGAGAGAGAGAGATTTTATCCCGGTAATATACGTACACACATGAGTAATCATCTGTTGAGGAGAACATTCTTTGCAAATGATATGCATCGATACGATCGATACTTATAATCTTGCGTTACATGCTGAAAATGCCTTTAAAATATATACTACGCATGTTATTAATAAATCAAAGTTAAGTCAACATGTTTACAATTATTTGCATGAATAAAATCAAAGGTTATGAAATACGAAGTTAGTTTAAACATAGCGTTTACCCTCATTATTAGACGACGTGAAAAACGAATAAATTGATATTATCATAGAATAAATAGCTAAATAATATGTTATGTATATCGAATAGTATAATGAATACTTGTTTGACAAAAAACTTATATACATTCTTGACTACATTGAATTTCTATCTATTAAACCTCTTTCTAATATTTGTGTTATACTGCTTCTAAACATAAAAAACGAAGATATTTAATTATCATTCACCATGACCATACTGATTCATTGAAGAAGATGTTAAAATTGAAGTGGTTGAAGTAATAGTATTCGAGACAATAAATTATTACACCTACAGCAATTAATCATGCGATTCAGCCTGTAATTATTACCGCGTCCAATACTGTAAAGCACGGGCTAATTATAATTCTATTAAAATTATTTTGATAACAACTTTTTTTAATTGACAATGCCATGTTTTGTGGAAAAAATCTTATTATTATGCGACAATACTTAAATATTGTCGCAATAGATGGATAATTCGACCTCAATTTGTACTCAAGGCACTATATAGAAATCACATCTATCTCGCTAAAAATATCATAGATAAACGTCGATAAACAAGCAAAGTTTTCGTTTGTATATTCGTTATTATATTTATTATATGCTGACATTGAAATTAATCATCTTATCTCAGAGAAAATGTTTTCTCTATATAATTTTTTAAAATGTTTTGAAGTAAAATACAAAGAGTCTACTTATTCAATTTTATGATTATGATTTTTAAAGTATTTGCTTGCATATCAATATATATATTTTTCTATTAGATATTTATTCTTATAAATATATATTTGCTAAATTTATTTATTAGTTTTTTATCTTTTATTTTTCAATTAACTTTATTTTATTAATTTACTTTAATTTATATGTATATATATATAAGATTCCATTTTCTATTCTATATTAATATTTTAGTTTCACTAACCATTTTTTCTTTTTTGTTATCTATTTTTATTATCCTTATTTTTAACACACTTTTTACAAATACGTTTTACAAATACTAAATTATATATTACAATATTAATACTCGATCGAGGATCAATGAATAATCTTCACGGAAGTGTTACGTAAAGAAATACGTAGCGGGATATCTCTCTTACGACAGACTTCTCGGTAAACGCATAGCAAAAGAAAAAAAAGAGGCGCATTAGAATCTCAAAGACTGCGACTGAGCTGACCGCAAAATTATTTCGCGAAAATCACGTTGCGTGCACCGCCAATTTCGCGTCTCGTGCCGTTCCCAAAGACACGCTTTAATTATCTCTCTCTCTCTCTCTCTTTCTCTCTCTCGATGTGAATACCGTGAGAAAAGCGCTCTTTGTGCCGACAAAAAGATAATATTCTTCTATTTCTACCTTCGCAAAGTCAGAGAGCGAATCGTTGGCGATGCTAATGTGTCATAATTATTGACAAGGTGTATATTAATTATTCCGAGCTTAAAGTAATGATAGTTTTTGCAAAATTATCATTCAACTTTAATTAAACATCGTCAAAAGCACAGTTTTATTATGTTTATTAATATTATCAGATCTTATCTTAGGAATTAAATTAATATAAAAAATTAATTATTTTAAAAAACCAGTCTCTTTTTCGCTTTATATATATACTATAAGCATTATTAATAAAGTGTTATAACGATTTTTTTTTATTGGTATTGGTTGATACGAATAAATATATATTTGCAGGCAACAATGAATGTTTATATGTATATAACATATTTTTAATTCATTTTTAAAGACAATTAAAGCACCATTTAAATGTAACACCTTTTCTTCGTCCTTCTCTCTTTCTTGTTTTTTTTTTTCAATGGAATTATTATTCGCGCCGATATATTTATACATATACTATACTTTATTATTTATAATTGCATGAAATTTAATAGCGCCCGTAATAAGATCGCCCGCTATAAAGGGTAACAAAAACGATCAGCCACGCGTGACACAAAATGTCATCACTATACTTCCATATACATATTAAACATCTCTCTCTCTTTTCAATGGAATTATTATTCGCGCCGTCGTGTGGATACCGGCATTTATATTTTTTATATATTATTATACGCGAAAAGATATGTGATATCGTCTTTCAAGGCCGCCGCGTCGCGAACACTTCACGATAACGAAGGGAATAAATTTTCGGCGGAAATTCTGCGCACGAAGTTTCCGTACATACGAAGATTTATCATTTTGCCGCAGTCACGTTAGCGATTCTCGAACTTCGAAACAGATCCGCTTACGGCAAACATTTCGTCGCGTTTCGTGAACACGCCGTGTGAAATTGTCGGCGTGTTTACCGGAGGCTTTCGTATGTGAAAATGAAAAAAAGGAAGAAAAGAAAAAAAGAAAACGGGAAACACGACGGAAATAATAATGATAATTATAATATATCGCCGTTTTACTTCGTTCATTTGCATCGCGCGATATACATTATTATTTAGTTAATAACGTAATGACAATTTCCGGTTAATTATGACATAATAAATACACGTTGATTGTAATACATCGTTTTGTCGGATCCTCATCTATCAGCGAATCCCGATATATGTATATATATATATATATATATATATATTTATACATATACTATACTTTATTATTTATAATTGCATGAAATTTAATAGCGCCCGTAATAAGATCGCCCGCTATAAAGGGTAACAAAAACGATCAGCCACGCGTGACACAAAATGTCATCACTATACTTCCATATACATATTAAACATCTCTCTCTCTTCTCTCTCTCTCTCTCTCTCTCTCTCTCTCTCTCTCTCATGAAACATAAATGAGATATAATTACCATTGTCAAAAAGATTTGCAAAGATTTCTTTTAAATTAAAGTATTAAAATATAAATTTCGATTTTTATAGAAGAGGATATTATATGTAAATTATTTATACATATATATATTTTTATATATAGTATTTCCTCTAATTACAAATTATAAATATTACTTATATTAGAATAATATTTGCAACGCTTAATCGGAAACTTAATTATGAAATAATTGTGTTAAAATTGTTAAAAAAGACAGACTTTGGAAATTTTTTTTTAATTAAAAAAAGAAATTTTCGTTTCTTATTCGGTTAAAAAGCTTCCCGACGGCGTTCATCACCAATACACGCTCATAGTAAAAATAACATGGTTCGTCACGGAAGTGGCGGCTTCCGACGCGGCTTCTATATCGTTTTCACGAGGAAGGGAGGGCATGTTAAAACGTGTTAATCAGCCATTCGGCTCGAGCGCGGGTAATCAGTTGTCGACGGAAAAATTCCTCGGATGATTAAGTGCTCTCGTCGGACATATGCACTCTGTCGCTTCCTTTCCCGGCCCTCCTGATCTACGCGCGTTTCCCTGAAACGACGACGAGGACGACGGGCGCGTTCCTGCGACCCTTCGATGGTACCCCCTATGACCAACCGACAGCCGATCTCGACACGATTTTTTGTGTAGAAGGAAGCTCCGAGAATCGAGATCATTAATGCAACTTTTTTAAGAAAACGCTGACAATGTTGGAATAAAAGGACAAGAGAGTATCGTCAGGAAAAGTTTCGCCATCTAATCCCAATGTTGATAATAAGAAGTTTGGCGATCTAGTCTCGATGCTAAAAATAACAAGTTTCACAATCTAATCCTAAATGATAAAAACGAAAGGTGCTGGATCAAGGTAGCTTCAACGAACATGACGAAAGTTTTGCAATTTAATTCTAACCGTATCGCGTCGAGCGTTAAATTATTATCACCAAATGAAAGTTTGTAGAATCTATTTAGTTTTCTGAAAGAACGATCCATTGGAGAAACTAATCCAAGTATCACTGACAAATCGCGGAATATTCGCGATATTGATTAATCTCTCAAAGACAATCCGCGAGTTTTTCTCGCCGCTCTTTCTTCCTCGCTGCAGGCCGTTAGGCCCAGGAAGTGATTATCCGCAACGGGACGCTGTCAGATGAGTAGCGAGTAGAGACGAACGACGAGCCAACGGTCGGCCGGCCGGCCGGCAAAATTACCGAAAAACTTGTTTCGCGGCGAACGAACTGACGAACGAACGAGGTTACTAACATTCCCGCGCTCTGCCCCCCGGTCGTCGTCGTCGGCGCATCGAGAATTATTACCGGCGTGTCGCATCACCGACGACCGCAGCGCGGCGTAATATTCTGACAAATGTCTACGAGCGCGCCTCGTTATAACAAATTGATGATTCGGGCGCTCGTCATCGTCGAGCTCGACTCGGAACAAAGAACGAGTCGCTTGAAAAGTAGCAACGACCCCCTCTCGCTCCGTCTCGCGAAAAATATTTTTCTAGTCGTATTCTTACTCCTAGCGCTGATGCGAGCCTGTTTAATTTCACAATTGGAGTTTATTATTTTCTGTACTCTCTAAACGCGATGAGCAATTAACACGCTTTAGGACGGTGGGGAGGGTTGGTATCTCGCTGGAAACGGCCGATGCTTTTCCAGTTTGCGTTCTGCCCCCTATCTATCTACATACTTGCCGGCCACCGCGATTATCCCCCTCGTCGTCGTTGTTGTCGTCGTCATCGTGCGGATCGTCCTGCCAGAAAACTCCTCCCAGTCGAGAAGAGCTGCCGCCGCGGCAGCGTCCGCAACCCTTTGAAGACTTCGAGACGCAATCTCTGTTCGTCTCGCGCGGGAGCGAGAGCGAATCGGCCCCTCATGTACGCGCATACACACGCATAGTCGCCGGGATAATTAATACTCCAATTTGCCTTCACTCCAGTTCCTACAAAGTCTCTCAGACGCACCCGTCCGTCGCCCGTCCGTCCGTCCGTCCGTCCGCGCTCTCGATTTTTTCGACCGTCTCTCGATTTCTCTCTTCCCTCCCTCCCCCTCTCCCATTCTTCCCGCGGCAAAAAGATGGCAAAAAGACGGTCTCCGGTAC
>NW_021849121.1:347775-373488 GCF_003651465.1 Formica exsecta | reverse complement strand
AGAGCGAGAGAGAGAGAGACAGAAGAAGAGATAGAAGAAGAAGAAGAAGAAGAAGAAGTAGCAAAAGAAGAGACGGGCGTGTGGCGTGCGTTCGTCGTACGGGACGTGTTATTAGCTCGGCACTCTTCTGTCTCTCTCTACTTGTCTCTTTTTCTCTGTGCTCCTTTCTCCACATCTCCCTTTGCTGCCCATCTTCTTCCTATTTCTTCCTCTCCTTCTTTTTCTTCCTTCTCCTTCTCCTTTCACTCCCTTCTTTTTTCTTCTATTTCCTACGCGGGGGCTAGAAACGCGTTTAATTAACATAGCTGGCATGGCTGCATCCCTCTTCTCTCGGGTACCGGGCAGCCAGTCAGCTTTTACGGACCATTGCACGCACGATGCACGTATGTATTACGAGAGCCGCTCTCTCTCTCTCTCTCTCTCTCTCTTCTCCACCTCCTCATCCGCCTTCTTCTTCTTCTACCCTCCCTCCATCGCGGCGTGTGCACGTTTAGGGTTGAAAATGCCGGGCATGGTACCCGTGGACATCAACGCTATGCAATTCTCGAGAAAATTGTAACAGGAGAATTTTCGCGAAAAATTTCCCGCTTCTGCGAAAAAGAACTTTGGAGATGTGACGATCAATTAAAATCATTACTAATCGAAGATGCATGTCGAATCCATCTTTTAATAAAATTAAAAAGATTAATTTTTAAAGTTTGGTAAAATAAAGAGGGCTGATTCTTGTAAGTTTCTCAAAAAGTAAATTGCATTAATTATTTCAAATTATTTCAATTTTATTTAGTGAATTTTTTAATGCAACATTTTTTTAGGATTTCGGCAATTGGGACAATTTCGACAATTGATTCGAGAAGAGTCGACTTTTGTATTAAAAAAAAAATATATTTTTTTATTACATAAATTTATTAGAGATATTTCAAAGCAAAAAAAATTTATAAGCACAGTTTTCTCTAAGAAAATGACAAAATCGGAAATCATTGATTATTTCGATGGCAAGTCTATAATAAACGTTTCCTGTATACCACAAGTTTTTGAGGAAATTTTCATCTGATTTCCGTTTCTAAGACTTGGCGAAATACACGCGATACGAATCTCCGAGTTTGCGCAAAAAATTTAATGACAAGCGCAGATAGAACGAGTGTCCTAAATTGTTTTTCGCAGTTCTTGCACTTGTAAATATTCGTACACGTTGGCCTCCGAAGCAACCTGGATAATGCAACGAGCATGCAATGTTCTCGCGGTGTATTGTTGAGGCATTGCAGTATAAGTTGGATTTTTGTTCGCGAGATTAAAGGCAGAGCGATATCAATCAAAAAGGGAATTTCCTTGTTATTGATAATTAATGTTAATATATATAAAATACATAAATATATATATATATAAATACTTTCATTTATATTCGCTCACATGTTACCGTAGTGTTCCTTCAATACATCTAACTAATTGCAGAATACAATGAACACGTGCCTGTATGATCTATAGGTGCAACCTTAAAGCTTTTTTTTATCCTTTGTTTTACTCAGTAGCAAAACAGAGAAAGAAACATTTTACATCGCAAGCGAAAAATGGACAGATATGATATAAACAAATAACTCTTTTATTTCTTATATTATTAGAAATAATTGTTCAAATTTATTTTTCTTTGAAACTAAAATACAATATTTAGAATTAACTCAGAAAAAAGAAAGAAAAAGAAAGAGATAAGTGATTTGATTTAGAGAGAGATGATTTTCTATTTAATTTTTTCAAATAAATTATATTATTTATGAATTTTTGGCATTTTTAAATTATGTTATTGCAGCTTCGTGCTTCTAATGTTGATATTTATAGAAATTAAACTATGTTTTGGCTCTGATGTATCCACGCATCCTTCTTTCATCTCGCGTCAGAAGTACGTGCGTGCGTGTTGCGCGTGTCCCGCATGCAGAGTGCCATGTGTTCCATCGAGAGAGAGAAAGAGAGAGCAAGAAAGAGAGAAAGGGAAGGAGAGAGACGGCGGATATAACGCACGCCTACCCACGGAAATGCGCTTTTTGACGGATCGCCCGACTAATTCGGTGGTTGTCACCGCATACGCGTGAGAATTAATGGCGACCACCTAGTCGTACCCTCCGCGAATTCCTCGGAAATTCTTCACCCCCGAAGAGTAGCCCGAGGAGTATTTGCCGCTTAATTGGGACTTTCAGGCCGGCAATAATTACGATAATAATAGAGCCTTAATTCACTCGACGACTTTACACGTGTTTTGCGAGGACGAGGAAGTCTCGATCTTTTTTTGGCTTGCAATTTCGGCGCAATACTCGACTGTTTTTTGTATGAATGTCTGCAAATTGCAAAATGCGAGTGATCTGTGAAATAATGTAATCCATTTTGTAAAATATAAATTGCAATGGGCATTCGAAATTAAACTATATTTATTATTAAACATTAGCTGAGCTTTTGGATAGTTACGATATAATAATAATGAATATTATTAACTTGAAATAGAGAGATTGCAATATAACTTAAAAAGAAGTTTAAGCATGCACGTGTGGAAATAATAATTACAATAATTTAAAAATTTGCAACAAATATAATTTTTGTAATAATTAAAAAAAAATTAATTAATTGCGTTGTATTATTTAAAAAAAATATTATTTAAGATCAATTTTTCTTATCGCTTGATATGTATATATATATATATATATATATATATATATATATATATTTACATATTATTCCATCAGTGCTTATATTTCACAGTTTGATATGTATATATATATATATATATATATATTTACATATGTATGTATATGTAAATTCTGTATGTTATTGTTCGTATTCTCTCTCAATATGAAACTAGTAGTGCTATCTTGTAGCATTGGAGAATAAGAGAGCTTCGAAATATTCTTACCATTTCATGATAACTTCGAATGATTTTTTTGCAAGATATTCTTATAATATATTTGTACATAAAAGTTTCTGAGTTTTTATTACATAAAAAAGTGATATTGCAGTCTTCTGATTTATTTTTCGTATATATTATTTTCTGAATAGAAAGAATGGAAAGATTAAAATTAATTTTTGTCTGATCCGAATAATCTTTTTTAATCCATTATGCAATAGCTTTCAATATTATTTACAAAATAGAATAGAGACGGAAGAGAACTAAAAAATATTGATAAAATATAACACATATTTGTCATTTATGTTTTAAACGATAATTGCGAATTTTATATAGTATAATTGTATCATCATACAAAATTAGAAATTACATTATTATTTTAAATTAATATATTGCTGATTGTTGACACATTATTATTGATGATTATTGCATATTGATTATTATATATTCGTAATTCAATACCAATTCAATGAATAATCTATTCATTCTGACCCAATTCCTAATTATTTCAATTCTTTCTCTCATCATATGCTTCATAAATCTGAATAAATCTAAACAAAGTCTTTTACTTTTAAAGCTCACTAAAAAAAGAATTAAAAAGAAAATGCAATTCAATATTAATTACATCAAGCATTAATTGATTATAAAATCATACTGCATGCGAATCATAGCATTAATTATGTCCAAATATATACATAGTCTGGAAAAAGAAGCACAATTTTTATATGACAGTTCGATAAAAACTAAATTATATCAAAGTTATCTAAGAAGCACAAAGCTGATTAAAGCTTTCAGGTTGAAAATCGAAGCTGTGTATGTGATGATCCTATTTGCGATCTATTTGAGAAATTTATGTGAAATGTGCATGATGATAAATTACTTGGCACGCAATCTGCGGTGATGTGTTCACGCCGAGACGAATAAGAAACATATTAATCAAGAAAGAAGTACCCTTATAAAAAAAGCACGATTGGATTGATATAGATGGTTAAACTTATGCAATGCTTTGTCAGAAATTAATGATGATAGTTGTGCGCATATATAAGTTATATATATAAGTGCGTATGATAAATTATTTTTTTAACTTACGCAGAGGTAACGTAATCAACAATTTACTGCATAAAGGAACGTTTCAAACTTTATATAAAATTGATAAGCCACGTCACAATTATTTTCGACCGGACTAATTAAATTATCTCCAGTGTAAGATGTCATCTCGAATAATGCTTTATTAAATAGCCAAACTATAAAAATCTTCTAAATTATCAATGAGAAAAATTTTATCCGTGTGTTTATATTGCATTTCTTAAAATCTTCACATAATTATTAGTATCGAGATTAACATGACGGATAAAATTTTCTTTCATCCATTAAAATGATTTTTATCCGTCCACAGGACAGGTATTTACTTCCGGGATTGAAGAAGCAATAAAGCTTGCCGACCCTGAAGATCAATCGACCTTCGTGGTCGGTCACGATCGGTGCATCGTAAACAGACGCGGAATGCGTCGTAGGACGACGAAAAGTGGCGGAGGCGTCGTCGAGGGTATCCTAGAGAGGAGAGGAGAGGATCCTTCTATTTTGGGCCTCGCGCCTCTCGATGACGTCACATGGACGGAAATATCATATGGTTAGGGAGGTGCAGTCCGCGAGATCTGCCTGTTGCGCGGTCCAGATCTCGATCTTTCCCGGAGTCGCGCAAAAATCTTCGACCCCGTTGCGGCTCATAGTCACTTCTCTCGTTGAAAGGCAAAAAGGGAGAAAGAAGGACGTATCTCGACGATCGTGCATCTTCGAGGATCTTCTTCTTCTCCTCTTCGAGGAACTTATTATTCCGAAACGAAGTTTTCGAGAGAAGTGGGTCGCGTACAGATCTCGCCCACGCTTTGATCCCAACTTATCGCGGTCGGTCCAGGAATCTGTCAGTGGCGTATCGCGCACGTCCTCGGGAGGATTGTCGCGCTCGTCCCACGGGTGACGAGTCGTCAGTTAACGCGACGAGCGAATGCGAGAACGTCTTTGAAGATTGGAGTGAAAGCAGGATTTACCTCCTTTCCCAAAAAAAGAGGACTCGCTAAGCAAAAGATGCCTGGCGCCGGTGGTCAGCCACCGCAGAGGACCATCTTCCGACCACCCTGGGTCAAGGATGGTCCCAACCCGTTGCCCATGCCCACCGCACCCTGGACCCTCAACTCCCGCAGGGACTCCAAGCCTAAGACCGAGGAACTTCCGGCCTTCACTCAAGTTACGTTGAAGGTGAGTGATAAACTCCGAGAGAATCGATGATTCGACACTCACTTCATGATAATCTTGAGATAGGGTGCTCTAAAATGAAAGACTTTTTTTTAATTTTTAGAAACGGTATAAAAGTTTCGTGGTAGAATATTGAATCACTCTGGTAACTTCTTAGAGATGATTTTATATTATTGCGATTTTGCCAACAAGCTTTTCCTGATTTTTGTAAGAAAAACTGAGGAAAGATTGAAATGTATAAAAGGTGGTTGAATCGTCTGAAAAATAATATATCCTTCATTTTGTGATATTCCGAAGAAAGACGCAGAATAGTGAATTGCATGATTTATTTGAAGAATTTACAACAATAACAAGAAAGAAAAAGTGAAAGAGAGAAAGAAAGATTTTATTATAATTATAAAATATTAGTGCGTGTATATATATATATATAATACACACATATGTATTTTTATAAATGCAGTTAGTGATTGAAAAAAGTTTAATGGTGCAATATATATATATATATATATATACATGCATTTATAAAAATACATCACATTTTATAATAAAAAATTTATTAAATTCCATTTTTAGTTTTATAATCATTAATAATCGTATTTTGAAATCAGTAATCAAAAATACTATATCATGCTATATTTAATAATATTTAAGTTAAAAAAAAATTCAGCACAAAGTAAATTTCAAAATTGTTAGAAAATGACGGAATCAATTTTGGATCTACGGCATTTATTTAAAGAAAAGAATGAGTTTATTCAAACATATATCGCAGCTTTTCTTCGGGTTGAAATCAGGTAATACAATCCGCTTCTGTTTCTGCCGAAAGCACGCATGAGTAGCCCGTATTATATGACTTTTGCAGTCTTTTTCCATTCAGCTATTGGGTTTCAAAGTCAGCGGACTTCGCTGTACTAACACTACCGTGATATTAATAGCCGATGTAGGTGTCTTGCAACGAGTTAACGCGATAAACATTTCTGGTGGCGCACAATTCGTTGTATCCAAACAATGCACTTCAAAATACATCGTCTACGCCGATTAATAAAAAATGTATTCCTTTATGGCAAATTTTTTTTGTATAGAAATCTACGATTATTTGAATGAAAAATAACTTTCTTAATTTATTTTGTTATGAAAATTATTATAAATTGCTGAAAAATTGCTTCAATTTTCAAATTTACACAAATTATAAATTACGAAAACGCGACACTGCTTAATGAAATAAAATTCTAATAAAAGAATTCACACGTATTGAGATTAAGTATTGAGATTATTGCTATATGTGTTATATTTATTTCTTTGTAACGCATTACACGAGAAAATTCTCAAGCGATTACTTTTGATCTCTGGCCGATGGTCTACGAGAAATTATGAAGATACAGTTACAAAGCTAATATACATACACATATAACACGAGATATAATACGAGATAACGTAAGAAAAACATGACACCCTGGAAATCTCAATAGCATGTAGAGATTTTGCGTAGTTCAATTAATATCGCGATATTGTTGATCATCTCGTATTTAGATTTTAGATCATCAATTGAACAGATTAAATTCGAGATATAAATTTTTTGATTTCAAGAGAGAGAGAGAGAGAGAGAGAGAGAGAGTTCCTTTATATTTTCTGATTATTAAATTACCTATTAAATATTTTTATTATTATCACACATATTTTTCTAATCATACCATAATATCTGAATGTATTATGTTGAAATTTTACACAACTGCATATCAATTTTAAGATGCATATCATTTTAAGACATACATCTTAAAATTGATATGCAGTTGTAAAATTTCAACATAATACATTCAGGTATTATGGTATGATTAGAAAAATTTGTGTGATAATAATAAATAAAAGTATTTAGTAGGTAATTTAATAATAAGAAAATATAAAGGAACTCTCTCTCTCTTTCTCTCTCTCTCTCTTAAAATCAAAATTTATATCTCGAATTTATTATATTTGATATTTGATAATCACAAAATGACGAGTCCAGGCAGATAATTGTACAAGTACAAACGAAATAAAAGACAGTTTTGAGAAAATTGCAAAGCGCTCAAACGGTTTATAACCGTTCGTGAAAGTATTCATATATGTTAGAGACATGCTTGTCAATACAACTGCGTTTTCTTAACGCGAAGGAAAGTGAGATCCGTTGTACGCGTGCTCGCATATAAGCCTCTGGGTCACGATTATTTAAAGAACACGCGTTTCTATTTCAAATGACTTGCCAGCTGCGTCTTCCGCCAGTTTCTTTACACGTTTATATCGCAATCTCATCTTAATTTATTTCAAAATCGTTAATGCAACGTCGCGGATGTATCGAGAGCAATTTTGTAGAAAAGAAAAAAATTTGTAAACAATTTTTATGGAAATAAAAATCATTCGCGAAAATTTTTGAAGTATCCTGAAAATTGAACAATAATTCTACGAGAACCACTTATTTGAAAAAAAAAAAAAAAAATGGAAACTCCTCATCGATGACGATTTAAGCTGAAGAATGTGACATCTCGGCAAAATTCAATGTGGATTATTTAAAGCCGGCGGAACGAACTCTTCGAGATTTGCCAAGAAAAGTCTTCGGATTTCTCTTTCTTTCTCTTTCTTTTTGTCTCTCTCCCTCTGTCTTGAACAATCAAGAGAAGAGGGATAGAGAGATTTTTCCTCTTCCTATTTTCTATCGTAGCTATCTTTCGCGAGATGTGCGACAATTAATCCTTCGTATTCTTTTCAACCGGACGCGATCGTATAAAATATATATATACTTCACAAACGTACGAGAAATTGATTTACGTTGCAAGAGTGTCGCGAAAACGCAAACTATAAATCGAAAATAAATGACAGTGCCAACAAAATTTGTATCGCGACAAAATTTGATCAGTTAACTTGCTAATAAAATAAAAACTAATAGTGTTTAATCTGGATTATATAATTAAGTTCAATTAATTTATTATACATATAATTAAATTAAATTAATTTATTATATAATTAAATTATATAATTAATATATGATTAATTACAATAAATATTTTCTAAAATAGGAAGCTAATTTAATAAATCTGACTAAAAACTGTAAGAAAATGCAAATTTTTGTCTATTTTTGACACCGTTGTTATATTATACAACGATGCAACTTTCTCTCCCTCTCTCTCTCTCTCTCTTTTTCTTTCTCTCTCTCAACAAATGATTTTTTTATGAAACTTTAAAAATAAAACTGGAATCATTAAACACTTAAGTTAATAAAAATATATTGTGCTATGTTTCTAATAATTTTATTGAAGATTATTAAATATTCTTATTTAATCTATTATTATTTTAATTATTAAATATTTTTTTAATGTCATGTTGTATGTGTTTTTAAATAAATTAAAGTAAATGTTCTCTTATTGTCTTCGCATGTTATCGATACTATGATTAAACAAGTGTCCCTTCCTCTCGATTAAACAGAGTGTGCCGAAACCTGCAGAACCAGCAGCGCCTTCGACAGATGGACAATCGCGTAAGCAGAGCAAAATCACGATAATACCGAAACAGCCGAACAATGAAAAGATTCCGAGCAGTCGACCGGTGCCGACGAAGTTGCGCGAGAATGGACGACAGGAGCCAAATTCGAGGCCGCAGCTCGAACGACAGATACGCATCGAGAGATCTCGATCACGGGGTGACATTATACCACTCTCGAAAAGTGAGAGTACCACAGGTACGTGCGGTGATGATGATCATCCCTTTTCGTAAATTCCATCAGCCACAACATCAAACAATTAACCTTTCTTGATTTTAAACAGTTATTAAATTTTTTTACCGGTCTCAGTTTTGCATATTAAAATAAAAATTATTTTTTATGCGTAGTGAATGTATTATGTGATTTGTCTATAAAATTGATAGATCGATTTATATAATGTTATATCCAAGTTTCAAAATAATCAAGAACAATGTATATAAATAAATATATAAATAAATGATTAATATATAAATAAATTAATATATAAATTATTAATAAAAAGGAGATGTAAAAACATTCTAGAATTTATTTACACATTTTACTATACAAAATTTGATATTTTACGAAATACATATATAAATTATAAACTATATATTTTTTGCATAATTAATGAGAATTCTCTATATCAAGGCGCGCCAACCTTATCAAAGAGCTCGTCGCGAGCGAACGTTCCGCCACCGCCACCTCCGCGACCGCCTCCACCACCGCCTAGCAGGACGGTTCTCAAAGATCTTCCTCCGCTCAACGAGACACAAATGCAGACGCTGGAGGCACTGAAATCCAGGCCGAGAAAACGGCCGGACTGGGCTAGCATGATGAAAGAAGTCGAGAATGGCAAACCGCTCAGACACGTCAAATGCAACGATCGGAGCGCGCCCCTGATTGAGAGGGTGAACAAGGTCACGGCTGATCCAGCAGGTAATCTTCGAACTCTCTTCGATCTCCGTCGGGTGCCCACCAAGGCAAACCTCCTCTATAAGAGGAGTGTTTCTTTTCTTTGAGAAGAGAAGTCATCATAAGGAAAAACTGTGCTTCAAAGAAATTTCCCTTCTCTCGCTTTCTTTGTCGACACCGCAATCGAATGAAGGGATGCTGAATATGTAGTATGATCAATTAAATAACAAGCAGAGCTTTCGATTAACGCAATGCGTCCATTTAGGTTTCATTTGCAGTGCAAATAACTAGCAGTATTGTTCTGTCGTTTCCCTCTCTTTCTATTGCCCAAACCACTCCCTTTCAATAGGCGAGCCCATTTATTCATTGTTAAACTATTGGGTTAATTAAATTGTTAATTGATTATCGTTGAATTAATTGATGTCTTCGTGTTTGGGTTTATTGACATCCTGCTTCTCTTTTTCTTTCCTGTCCCGCGAACGATCAGCAATCAGGATCTCTCATTCTCCGAATGAGCATTCTTGACGAAAAACGAGAATGTTATTTGACAATAGATAATCCATCATGAATTTAAAAAAAAATTTACGCTGATGTAAAGCGTTAAGTATTATCAATAAATGAATAAGATCTTCATAAAATTCTATGTAATGCAATTGTGTCAAGCCGAAAAAAAGTATTGTCTAGCTTTATCATCCTCACTATCCTTAGTCACAAATTAATTTTGAGATAAATAAGGCAAAAATTATTATCAGTTATTTTTCAATTTTTAGCATTAAAAGTCTTAGCCATTAAGATTCAAATTAAATCCTTGTTTAAAGTCAAGTCAAATTTAGTCAAGAAATGCGATATTATGATTTCTTTATAACTTTAAAACGTAAAGACATCTTGAATTTTTCTTTGAATCTATTTATATTTTGATTTAAAAATATAGAAAAAAAAAAGTTATATTTTTGTTGTTGCTAAAAGACAGTGTTTACATTCATTTGGAATACATTTTGTATATCTTGTTAAAGCAATATAATGGAATGGCAATATTTATTTTACATTTTGTCCTAATCGATTATTTTTCTCCGCTAGGCAAGGCTCACTTCGTATTCGAATCTGAAAAGTCGAATATACACAATCAACTGCTGAAGCAGATCCAGCAGGGCGTGAAACTCAAGATTGTGAAGACCAACGATCGCTCGAAACCAATGCTGCAGGGCCTGAGAAAATTCCGACGACAATTAACTATAGAGGAGCAAATACAGAAAGCCGAGGAAGCACCTGTAGATGCCGAGATTCAGGACGAGATGGACGATATAGACGCCGTCAGAGATGATTTGCAAAGCACCAAACAGATGCTCGCGCTGGAACTGAGAAACAAAGAGGCCTTGGAACGAGATAACAAGCGATTGCAGGTAATAAATCTAACAGGCTCCACAAGATTTTTATGGCAATTTTAACAGGACTAGACTTTTATACATTTAATACATTTTATACATTTTATACATTTAAGACATCCTGGTCTCTAAAAAAATAATAAATACCGTTGTCACTTTTTATGAAATGATTTTATGGATAGGCGAGAATTTTGAATCTTGAGGCAGAAGTGGAACATATGAAGCTTCAAAAGAATGCCCAGGAAAGTAAGCAGCAGGACGAGAAACTCGCGGAGTCCTTAAGGCAGGAAGTGCAACAAGCGAGGAAGGATGCAGAAAAGACCGAAAAAGAATACACTAGCGCTGCCGAGGAAAGAGATAAGGCTAGAAATGAGTTGGAAGAAATGAAAAGAATGTATGCGGCGTTGGAAAAGCGCATGAAAGCTGGTGCGTATAATTAATATTGTTTGTAAAATAATTAAAATTGCTTTATTAAAAGCTAACATGACCATTATTAATATTACGCACAAAATATATATTTTATATGCTTTTAGAGTGTTTATACTAAAACTGCGCTTCTTTGCTTTGATTTTTTTTTTTTTGCTTTGCCCATGAAGAGCTTGCGTCAATTGAAGCTAAGCCGATAATAGAGCTAGTTGTAGATTGTTAAGACGTAGGCTGATACAATGTTACAGGAATGGCACTGGCTGGTTGTCCAAGCGCAAAGGACGTAGCTAAAATTGCAACGCAGAAGAGTATAGACAAACAGGATGTTCATAGCACGAGCGAGGAGGAAGAGGAAAGTACAGAGGAAGAAGAGGAAGACGAGAATCCCAAAGCTGCGGCAGAGAAACGCGCTCAGAGAGAAATCAAACTACTTATTTCGAAAATTAAGAATTTTAAGTAAGTGCGATAATATATAAAGTTTTAAAAATATACTTGAATCGTGTGAGCGACAATACATATAATACAAATAATAAGATCGATAATGCAAATAATAAAAAAGAAATATATAATCAAAATTCTGAATACAGGGACAAAGCTGTAAACGCCAGGAAAGAAAGGCACGCGCTGAAGGAGCAAATAAAACAGCAGCAGAAATTATTGAAGGAAGAGAGAAACAAATATAAGGACTTGCAAAAGCAAGTGGATAATATGGCGAAACTGATGGGGGAAATTGACGAGGAAGAAGAAGAAGAAGAGGATGAAGATGAAGAAGATACTGAGGAATCTGAGGAAGAGTCGGAATCTGAGGAATCGGAGGAAGAGGAGTCCGAGTCTGACGATGAAGAGGCGCCTATTGACAAGCGTAAAAATAATCTGCAAGTGAGTTGCCATTGCGAAGATCATTGCGGTTAAATGCAAAGTTTGAATTGTATTCCTGAACGTTTGTCTTTTTAGAAACACGTTAAAAAGCACGAGGGACGACTGGCGGCTTTGAAAAAAGCAAACTACCTGCTTAAGGTGCAAGTAGATAGAATTAAGGACGATCTAGGGAAGCAGCGAGAGGATAGTATTCGCCTGCAAGAGGATCTTGATTCTGTCTTAGCAGATCTAGGTTGAACTAATCGCGTGAGCGGAGAATATTTTCCACAAATGCAGAGATTGTATACACACTTTATATAAATATCACGTATTGAAATATAGATAATTGTACGAAAGAGAAAAGATAATTACATACATACACACACACATATTTGACTTGAAAAATTTCCACAGGAAACAGTGATATATACCCATCGCAGAGATATCCACTGATTTTATCGCAAAATACACTATCCTATTGCATGAAGCTTTTATTACAGCCTTCAATTCCGTGAAATTAAAAAAAAAAGCCTATATCAAATAAACGTGATTTTTTTTAGCTCATAGTAATTTCACTCATAACAATTTTTTCATATCATGATAAATTTATTTTTCACGCATCCGTCATATAAAAACATTATTATATGTATATTACATATAACTACAATACATACATAACCTATATCAAATAAACGTGATTTTTTTTAGCTCATAGTAATTTCACTCATAACAATTTTTTCATATCATGATAAATTTATTTTTCACGCATCCGTCATATAAAAACATTATTATATGTATATTACACATATAACTACAATACATACATAATCTCAATATCACGTTTAGCGTTAAATGCAAAATATGGGCTGAAAATTTCATCTAACAAAGACTGATAATTTGGAAGGCTGCGCAGACTTTCGTGTGAAATAGGCTCATCGCGCTTATAAAGATATTAACTCTTCAAATTGTTATAATTTCTTTAACAATTGTATTATAATGGAGAGAGCGAACATTTTTATACATATAGACGCACACTACGTGGTAATTATTTCTGCGGTTTGTAATGGACATCTTCGTGCAAATCACCGCGAAATATCGAATGTTCATCATTCAATCGTGGAATATTAATCCGCAAAATATTTATTTTTTTGCGAAAAGATAAACGCTTCATTTTTTACATAGATATATTTATTATAAATTAATCGCACATTAAAAAAAAAACATAGTTAAATAATATATAGAAAAAGAAGAACTAGTTTTTTGCAAAGTACACAGAATATCGCGAAATACGCAAATTATGCAAAACATAGTTGAAGAAACATTGCTTTGCATACTGCATCTTTATCATTACATATGTAAGAGTTAGAAAATGTCTTTTTTTATTTCAGAACAAATTTTATCCATGTTGGATGAATTTGAATAGATATTCAAATGTATAATTGCAAATATTAGACATCGTTCTTAACGAATTGTTGCGTTATTTTTTGTTTTTTACTTTCTTTGCCTTGTATTATCTATCAAAACTTCAATTATTTTTTAAAAATATTAGATACTTTTATTACAGAATTCTCAATTTAAAGTAGCTGGTGGTATAATAAAATTTCTGGTTAAAATGCTGTTTTATATAATTATACAATACTTTCAGATTAATTCAAAGATGGAAAGATGGAGACAATATGTTTTCATTATTATAGATAACTGTTATATTTAACTCCCATCCATGTTGCTCAAATCTGAGATAATAAAAATGTTTAAGAAATAGCCTACATGTGATCCAGATAAAAAATTGAAAAGAACTGGCGTGAAATATAACACATAAAATATAATTTTTAGTCACAAGATGATGTAAGTTAATATTTTGTCTCTAAAGGATCGTGTTATACATAACAATTAATACAATCAATTATTAATAAACATAAATGAACAGAATATGAAAAATTGAAGAATAAAAAACTGGTGCATTATAAAATTAAAAAACAATTATTAATGATTGACACATATTCATCAAATGGATTATTTGGAATATGCTCTGATTTGAGATATTTCCTGTTATTTGTGTTCGTGATATATGTATATTAGAGAAATTCTCTAGTATATTGTTTTTATTTCTTGTGCATTATATAATATTTAATCCTGGATAAATAAAAAAAATAAGGAGGCCAAAAACATAGACTTCCAATATTATCAAAGAAACATTCGAAAAAAAAAAATGAGGAAAAGGGAAAATAAAATAACACAGCTAAATATATCAACATATTTCCCTATAAATATTAATTTATTTTTATTTTTATTCAATATAATATATAAATCTCTTATTCTAATCTTCATTTTGCTCCAATCTTCATGAGATAAGATAAATATACCAAGTAATCAAAATAAAAATTTTTATTTCCTAAAAATATCAATTTTGTACCTTAATATTACTTCTATCTTTTTCCTTTATTTTTCATAATTTATTTAAGCAAGCCTTTATTAGTTTATTTTTATTTAAGCAGTAAACTTGAAAATTTAATTGATTATAATGTATTCTTGAGTAATGTTAATGTATTTTTAAATAATTATTATGTATATTTGAAAAAGTTTATCAAAATAATGTCATTGATATATCATATCTTTATAGTGTTCTTCTTGTATTTCCTAAAAATGCTATCAAATGTAGAATGATTGATAGAAAGTCTAATATAATAATATCTTTATTTCTTCAAATTTTTGTATATATATAAAAACAATTCCTTTTTCTAACAAAAATTATTTTATCATTGCTCATCACTTTATATCAATCATACTCAAGCTGTAAAAATATTTTTTACGATGAATGACCAAACTGATCAATAATGGATAAATAAAAGTAATGTCCAATTTATGAATTTTATGTATGCATCTTTCTATGCACATTAACGAGCAGTCATATATATATATTCCAGGATTAAATATTTGGTCCAATTTATCCTAATCTGTCCATTTTAAGACATAATGGATTTGTGAGATGTATATGTATATCAATAATATATTTTTAACTTAAACTTCAATTTATTATTTTCAAATATAACTTTTATTATCTTTTAATATGATTTTAATAAATAATGGCTTCTAATATCAAGTAATTTATAAAAACAAATAATAAATAAGAATTTACTATTAAATTTATTATTATTGTAAATTTAAATGCACATATCCATTATTTCATAATTAAAATAGAAAACAATTTAAACTCACCGACCGGTGCAATGTGCAGGATTGCATAACAGAGTTACACAGCATAGTATAAGCGTTGATCTGCAAAATACACAAATATATCTATTTAATATAAATTAAAATAAATATTCAAACTATATTTAATATCTTAAAAAGTAATTATTTCGCGCGTAAAAATTTTCCTTTTATTACTAATGGATGAATTATAGTAATTAATTTTTTACAAATAATAAAATATAAATAATAAATTGTTTACCTCATGGTTATTCTGCCAACCTGATGCCGCTCCGGGCCTCTTCCACCTCCTTTATTTCGCCATTGTTGCTCCTTCGTGTCACTCACTCGCGAAAATAATTAATTACAACGACGCGGGCATTCGCGAAAACAATTAATTACGATTACTAACTACACCTGAATACAGTTAATGAGCGCGCTGCACTTTGCACGGTACTTCCTACTTTAATGCCAGAGAAAATAACGCGGGAAAAGCGCGGGAAACTCGATACTCACGATTGCTCGCGATATCTCTAGAGACAAACTTCGTATGCGCGTTAATAACAGAGATTTGACAACAATCGCAAATTATTAAAATATGACACTAATTATGGCTTATTCACCAATTAAATGCGTCGCGATTCAGGAACGATCTATCCCGCTCTCGCGACCGTTACCGACTGAATGACAGTTCACATTGGCAATATCGATGCCTCGATGCTTGCTTCACGCGAATGAAATTCGCGGGAAATATTTACTTCTATAATTGTCGGCTTAATACATTTACGGAGTTACTCAATCTTGTAAGATAAATAATTGTGTGAAATGATATTCGGTAATCAGTCACCAGAGAATGATCCCGTAATACTTTTCGCAATCGTGTCTCGAAAATTAATGCATGACATATGGAGTGCCTCGCATCGCTTGCCTATCTGTCATCGTGCGAATGACAATGTAACTGCGCGTGAATAATGATACGCCACACGTCGCCAAACGCCGGATTTATATGCCACGCAATCGAAAATTATTTAATTTAAATAATAAATTGTTTACCTCATGGTTATTCTGCCAACCTGATGCCGCTCCGGGCCTCTTCCACCTCCTTTATTTCGCCATTGTTGCTCCTTCGTGTCACTCACTCGCGAAAATAATTAATTACAACGACGCGGGCATTCGCGAAAACAATTAATTACGATTACTAACTACACCTGAATACAGTTAATGAGCGCGCTGCACTTTGCACGGTACTTCCTACTTTAATGCCAGAGAAAATAACGCGGGAAAAGCGCGGGAAACTCGATACTCACGATTGCTCGCGATATCTCTAGAGACAAACTTCGTATGCGCGTTAATAACAGAGATTTGACAACAATCGCAAATTATTAAAATATGACACTAATTATGGCTTATTCACCAATTAAATGCGTCGCGATTCAGGAACGATCTATCCCGCTCTCGCGACCGTTACCGACTGAATGACAGTTCACATTGGCAATATCGATGCCTCGATGCTTGCTTCACGCGAATGAAATTCGCGGGAAATATTTACTTCTATAATTGTCGGCTTAATACATTTACGGAGTTACTCAATCTTGTAAGATAAATAATTGTGTGAAATGATATTCGGTAATTAGTCACCAGAGAATGATCCCGTAATACTTTTCGCAATCGTGTCTCGAAAATTAATGTATGACATATGGAGTGCCTCGCGTCGCTTGCCTATCTGTCATCCTGCGAATAACAATATAACTGCGCGTGAACAATGATACGCCACACGTCGCCAAACGCCGGATTTATATGCCACGCAATCAAAAATTATTTAATTATAATACTAATTATGACTTACTCACTAATTAATGCGTCGCGATTTAGAATCAATCTACCCCGCGCTCGCGACGTTTTGTTACCGACTCCGGAATGACGTTAGCAGCTTCACGTTGATTATGGCGGGAAAATTAAGCAAGATTCATTCAAGAAATGGGGTGGATAATTTTCTTTCTCCTAATAAAGCGAAACATTTTTTAATAGTGAAGAGATACTGTATGTTACAAAAAAAATCGTATGCTCTCGCTTCCAATTCGTTTAAATCGATGTGACTGCAGTGAGGAACAGGAAATATAGTAATTGAACGATGATGAGAATAAAATTAAGCATCTTTTAAAAATCAAAATTATATTTGGGAATCAAATGGCTATTGCTATTGTGCATTACATGTATTATACAATGTGTTACAGTGTGGCGATTTCGTCTTTAAGTTTTACTGAAACTTGAATTGTCTAAAAAAAAAAAAAAAAATACGACCTTTTCGTTCGCGGTAATATATCCTTGACCAAAATAGTTGAGAATGGCATTTACCATCACCATTTTTGAAATATTATAATACAAACATGAAACATAATGAAAAGAATGAACAATTTTATAGGACGCATGGTAGTATTTAAATTGGCATCTAGTTCGCTTATCGCTTTGTTGATTTTACATAAAATCGAACATGTAAAATACTTGCAAGAGATAAATGAAGAAAGAGCGAGGAAAAGAGATAGATAAAACGTGCATTTTTATATAAAAAGCAGGTATATGTATGTATGTATGTACATCGATTTGCGCAGAACATCCGACGTTGTTTACGAGTTGCAGCTTGGATCGAAAATTAAAATTCGGAACATAGATGTTTTCGACATGTAGAGATCATCTGTCTAATGTTACGAAACGATATAGTACACTGTGTATGTGTGTGTATTTGACGCGCGTTTACGAATAAATGTGTCTCTGTATGTAATTGCAGTTAGTTTTCTTGTTTTTGCGATGCTTTCTTGAATGAGATATGTTCGAAAGACTCGTATCAGATAAATAATTATTCTCGAGCACATCCGGTTTCCACAATACTTTCTATGCGAAAAATGTTTCTGATGAACAATTCGATAGAACGATTCGATAGAATATCCCATCCACTTCTATATACTTTTCCAGGTTTTGATAAAATTAGATCTTATCTTTGTAATCTAATTCTACACAAAGTCAAGAAAAGAAAAGAAAGATATAAAATGACGAGGTATTGATTTCTTTATATGATATTCAGAATCTAAAAAAAAAAAATATATGATTAGAGAACTTTTTAACATTATTTTAAATAATTTGTAAGATTTATGATGTTTAATTAAATAGATTGAATCAATGTAAAAATACATAACGAAGATAAATTATTAATATCAAATATAGTATATTTGAAAATCACAAGTATTTGCAATAGAAAGGAAAGAATATTATGAAGAAATGTAAGTCATGAAGGAATTGTTCTTGCATTTGTTTGATCTCATCTAAATAAAACTGCATTATCCAAATAAAAAATCTGTGTTAGTCAAGTCTTCCCTATTATACACGCATGATGTGAGATGATGCCTATAAATTCTCTTGTGCAAAATAAATAATCGCTGATTGTAGTATGATGTATTATTATGGCTGTAATTCTTCGCGAACGATATCTCTACGCGACGATAACCAGATTGCACTAAACAATAGCTCGCTTATGAGCGCCGCGTTCTTTCACGTGTCTATGAACTCGGTTTTGATCTTTTTCTCCTCCACCAGCTTAACGTCCGTTACATGCAAGTTGTGCTCACTCTTCGCGGCGAACTTGATGACGGCTTGCGTCGATACTTGAGTGGTGTGTCGCAGGTCCAAGCGTTTAAGTGCCTTACATCTCGCCAAATGATCGAGAGTCGTTTCGGTGAGTAATTTGCAGTTTGCCAGGTTTAATGATGCCAGGTTTGGCAACGATGTCAATTGCGCTACGCCAGAATCAGTGAGTCTACCGATTGAAGAAAGGTCCAGGGTCTCGAGATCCAACAAATGCTGAATTATGTATTTCACTCCTCGATCCGTGAGATCGCATCCAGCCAAAGACAGATTTTTGAGATGCTTTAATCGCGATGTCTTATCGATGAGACCGGGTCTTGAGTCCGTCGGTGAATCTAAGACCTCTTGCAGAACAGCATCATTCAGATAGGTAACGTAACTCAAGTTAAGTGTTTCTAAAGGCGGACAGCTGCAGCTTTTCAGAGCGCGAATACCGGACCAAGTGCAGCCCTGAAGGGATAATGTTCGTAACTGCGGTAGTCTACTCAACAGCCAAGCTAATTGCATCTTTAGTTACGTACCTGTAAGTGAGATTTACCGAAAGTTTTTCTAAAAAAAAAAAAAAAAAAATACGACCTTTTCGTTCGCGGTAATATATCCTTGACCAAAATAGTTGAGAATGGCATTTACCATCACCATTTTTGAAATATTATAATACAAACATGAAACATAATGAAAAGAATGAACAATTTTATAGGACGCATGGTAGTATTTAAATTGGCATCTAGTTCGCTTATCGCTTTGTTGATTTTACATAAAATCGAACATGTAAAATACTTGCAAGAGATAAATGAAGAAAGAGCGAGGAAAAGAGATAGATAAAACGTGCATTTTTATATAAAAAGCAGGTATATGTATGTATGTATGTACATCGATTTGCGCAGAACATCCGACGTTGTTTACGAGTTGCAGCTTGGATCGAAAATTAAAATTCGGAACATAGATGTTTTCGACATGTAGAGATCATCTGTCTAATGTTACGAAACGATATAGTACACTGTGTATGTGTGTGTATTTGACGCGCGTTTACGAATAAATGTGTCTCTGTATGTAATTGCAGTTAGTTTTCTTGTTTTTGCGATGCTTTCTTGAATGAGATATGTTCGAAAGACTCGTATCAGATAAATAATTATTCTCGAGCACATCCGGTTTCCACAATACTTTCTATGCGAAAAATGTTTCTGATGAACAATTCGATAGAACGATTCGATAGAATATCCCATCCACTTCTATATACTTTTCCAGGTTTTGATAAAATTAGATCTTATCTTTGTAATCTAATTCTACACAAAGTCAAGAAAAGAAAAGAAAGATATAAAATGACGAGGTATTGATTTCTTTATATGATATTCAGAATCTAAAAAAAAAAAATATATGATTAGAGAACTTTTTAACATTATTTTAAATAATTTGTAAGATTTATGATGTTTAATTAAATAGATTGAATCAATGTAAAAAATACATAACAAAGATAAATTATTAATATCAAACATAGTACATTTGAAAATCACAAGTATTTGCAATAGAAAGGAAAGAATATTATGAAGAAATGTAAGTCATGAAGGAATTGTTCTTGCATTTGTTTGATCTCATCTAAATAAAACTGCATTATCCAAATAAAAAATCTGTGTTAGTCAAGTCTTCCCTATTATACACGCATGATGTGAGATGATGCCTATAAATTCTCTTGTGCAAAATAAATAATCGCTGATTGTAGTATGATGTATTATTATGGCTGTAATTCTTCGCGAACGATATCTCTACGCGACGATAACCAGATTGCACTAAACAATAGCTCGCTTATGAGCGCCGCGTTCTTTCACGTGTCTATGAACTCGGTTTTGATCTTTTTCTCCTCCACCAGCTTAACGTCCGTTACATGCAAGTTGTGCTCACTCTTCGCGGCGAACTTGATGACGGCTTGCGTCGATACTTGAGTGGTGTGTCGCAGGTCCAAGCGTTTAAGTGCCTTACATCTCGCCAAATGATCGAGAGTCGTTTCGGTGAGTAATTTGCAGTTTGCCAGGTTTAATGATGCCAGGTTTGGCAACGATGTCAATTGCGCTACGCCAGAATCAGTGAGTCTACCGATTGAAGAAAGGTCCAGGGTCTCGAGATCCAACAAATGCTGAATTATGTATTTCACTCCTCGATCCGTGAGATCGCATCCAGCCAAAGACAGATTTTTGAGATGCTTTAATCGCGATGTCTTATCGATGAGACCGGGTCTTGAGTCCGTCGGTGAATCTAAGACCTCTTGCAGAACAGCATCATTCAGATAGGTAACGTAACTCAAGTTAAGTGTTTCTAAAGGCGGACAGCTGCAGCTTTTCAGAGCGCGAATACCGGACCAAGTGCAGCCCTGAAGGGATAATGTTCGTAACTGCGGTAGTCTACTCAACAGCCAAGCTAATTGCATCTTATTGATCTTGGTCCAGTCAAGCGAAAGACTCTCAGGTTGTCGTCGGATGATGGCGGTCAAGTGTATGGACCTTAGATTATAGTGCGACATGTTGATCTTCTTCCATAGACCGGGATCTATGCTATATCTCGCCCAGGTACGGCAAACCAAGGCACAATTAAGCAGATCCTTTATGTCGAGGAATCGAAATACCGCAAGCATTGCCGTTTTGTTGAACACTGAATTTTGTTGCTTTGACTCGCTATCCGTTTCCTGGATAGGTAGCGGTGGCGCCGGCGCTGGCCTGACTACTACGTGCGCCTTCGCTAGAGATCTACTACTCGAAGCGATCAACTGCATAGCCAGCTGAATGCGCTGCTGAGTCATTTTCTGCTCACCTTCGGCTGGCTCTCCAGGCGAATCGTTCCATGCCTGAAGAAAACGAACCAACACGAACGCAAAATTTATACAGGAGCGCCCTATATAACGCAACTAGAGATATATCTTGAGATCTAGTTACGTGAAAATGTATAAAAATTATTGTATTAAAGATATAAGACATTTCATTAATCAAAGATGTCCCTATATATTTTCATAAAATTAATTTACCTCGGTGGGGTCAGGCCTTGATCGTTTACTCGGTGTCATAGCCCGTTCAGAATCTGTAGAAGGGGCTGAAGAAGCTGCGCTGGATACTGATAATTTTCGTGCGCGAGCCTTCGGCTGACGCGGCCGATAATCTAAATTTCGACCTCGCTCGCAACATTGGGGACACTCCCAACTGTTTGGCAAATCGTCATTCACTGTTATTTCTTCCGAATCCAAACCTATACATTCTGGATGCACGATGTCGAAACACATCGAACATTCCATTAAATTAGATGGTGCCGTGGGAACAGGTTTACCTGTAATTATAAACATTTGATCTAGAAATATGTTATTTGTTGTCATAATATAATAAATAATATATTTGATTGCTTGCAAATCGTACATACCCATTAATGGCGCCGGTGGTTGTTTCCAGCCATCCAACTGACAGACTTTACAAGCTGACGTAACGGGCAGCATAGGCCTCAGGCACTGACGCATTAAACATGTTTGTTTGGCACGACCACTACCTCCGAATTTCACCATATCTTGGCAATAAACGCATTCACGACAATCCTGTCTAGTGCATGCTTCGCATTTCTTGCATCTAGTACGTCTCCTGCGCGGAAACGCTCTCTCGGATTTCTCCGAGTGATGCCTTTGCATCTTTACAAAACCTTTTCTGGTTACTCTCATGCGTTCCTACAAGAGTAACGAGATTAAAGAGATATTCAAACAATATGTATTTATTTCAATTATGTGTAATAAATAATAGATACCCTATCTGCGATAGTTAAGGGTGGCGGTGGCGGCAATACAGGACTGCCCGTTACGGCCGCTTCTGGATTATCGTTCCTATGCTGTTCTACCAAACATCGAACGTCGTGAATAAGAGCAACCGGATCGCGTATCAATTCCGGAACGTTTTTCTTCGTCGACGGCAATGAATGCAAATACATAACTATCGCTTTCAAACCATGCAATTCAAACGGCGTTATATGTATATGCTGGTGCTGTTGTGGAACTGAATGCTGCCGCTGCGATTCGGATATTTCCAAATGAGTCCTACCCAAAAGTACGTGCACGTATCTTTCAAGAACATACCTGTAAAAACATATAAATGCTTGTAATAATACACATTACATTTAATATTTTTTATATATATATAAAATTGATTCTTACCATAACATTTCTGTGAAGAATGGATACCGAAATTTCTGTGGCACTTTTGTATGCTCTTCCACTTGCGCCACTTTCAATTGTTTCTCTATGCCAAAACTATGAAGAAAATTCCCACCGAAAACCAAAGAATCCTGAGGAGTGTATACAGCGTGTATCCAACCAGTTGGTATGAATAGCGTCATACCAGCTGTTAGACTTATCCTGCCACATCTGTCTACCATATCACCGAAAAATACATCCGACTGTTTACCACTCAACACCCACTCTTGATAAAGAGCCAAGTTTTTCTCAGTTGGTGGAATCAGCCAAAATATTTTGCCACCACGCAGAATGTGATACCACACACTTGTACCACCAAAATCAACATGAAAGTCTGTGTAACAACCTTTCACCGACATTAAACAGTACTTTTGCACTTTTGGATACATCATGTCTTCTAAAAGATTTGTAGATTCCACTTGAGCATCTTTCAAATGCCTTGGCCATATTACGTCTACCCAATCGACTTGTCGCACTAATGCAGGTGACTGTACATAATTCTCTAACTTGGTATGACTAAACTCTAAGGAAATCACATTCAATAGACGCTCCTTGTTAGAATCCTCGTAATACTTTTGCCACTCCTTCATTGTCATATCTTCGTTCTTTTGAGTATTAACATCCATAACATCCAGTATTCTCTTAGAACCTATCGTATAAACATTATTAACCTGCAATATATAATATTTTTGTTCTCATACCTAAAACTTACCGACGCAAGTTCTCACATCATTGATGGAGAAATTGGAGCTGGGTACTCGTAGACCCAGCCCTGACTTCTCCTTAAACAACAACGGTATCTGCAGACCATATTTCTGCAGATACATGAGATTCAGCTCCGGTCCAGTCATCTCACGAAAGAGTCCACTGAAGTTGTTCAGGTCATACCTCTCGCATTCGATCTTCTCGTCGAGCTGAAAAGTTCTACGTCCTTCGATTTCCTCGTCACCTAAGGTCCAGTCATCGGTGTACAATTTTCTAGTTCTTTCCCGCTGTAAATGGAATCACGTAAGTGATGAGAAAAACACATTGGTCGAATCGCCCTCGAGTTGTTCGACATCGTCGACGCCGAAATTCGCGCGTGCTCTTTGTTTACCAATTGGCGCCTCTTCGGCAGCGGAGCGGACTCATCGGCCATTGCGGACACGCTGTCAGAAACGTATCACCGGAATATCATCGGACACTCGGTGGAGCGTTGATACGGCAAAGACAAACAGGCACGAGCCAGTCTTTAATCGACTATACGCTCGTTTATTATTTACATGTCAAGCCTAACGCGCTATTGACGTCGTGCACACACGTTCCTGACCCGTATTCACTCTTCCAGCGAAACGACCACGCCATTTTACTGCCGGTCAGTACTGCCAACCACATGCCCTTGCGCGCTTCAGGCTGTCGCAGTGATCTTCGCGATTTTTTTGCCCGGACACGTACGTATATTTCGTATCGCGTTAGATGAGGAAGGTTTCAAAAGACGCAAGAAAAGAATTTTCCAGGGTTATGGACTTTACGCGACAATTTGCAATGAATATTGTACTTTCATTCCATCGAATGCCAATATGTATGTCAACGATTGCTCATAACTTTGAAAATGGGAGTCTCCAATTAATCCTTTCTAACTTTTTTAATTTTTTTTTAGCACGTATAGAGAAAATTGTGCTGGGGAAAAGTTCCAAGGTAAATTCTTTGACGCAATATTAAGGTAATTGTAAGTTGTAAAATTACGGATTGTTAAAACATTTTTAAATATTACTATGTACGCGCGTTTAGTGTAATTGCCGTATCGCGCTGACATTCCAACATGTGCGCATGCGCAGTCGCCATATTATTTCGCATCGCGCCGCGTCCGATTGCGGTCGAAGTGTAGTAGCTCCGCGATTTTCATTGCATTTTCTATGTAATAAAAATGGATACCGTCTAGAAAAATATGTATCGTGTTAATTAAAGCGGGCGACACATAATTAGTTGTGTTTTTTCGTGTCGAAGTGAGCGAGCGTTTTTCGCGACGAGACGGATCGAACGAAGGGAAGATGGCATCGATAAATCTTTAGCGCGAGGGGAGGTAAGTAAATTTTCTCGCATATTTTATTAAGAATTCAATATATTTAGAATGTAAAGAGTATATATTATTATTTTTTCAATTTACAAAATACTGTCTTACGTATACATAAGACAGTAAAACACACACACACACACATATATATATATATACATACATAATTCTATATAAACACAGAAAAACAATTGATATGAAAATTATAATGCATGAAATTAATAAAGATAATAAATAATATTGTTGTTATACAAATAACTATATATTTACGTAACATTTAATATCGAGTTAACTTTTAAAGGCTGTTTATATTAGATATGCAAAATCGTACCTATGAAAATATACTAATTGTTTATTTAAATATATTTTACAGTCGTATCAAAATTAGAAAATAATACTTTTGTATATTTTTTTTGTTTAAAT
>NW_021849121.1:334399-345750 GCF_003651465.1 Formica exsecta | reverse complement strand
CAGCAGGAGGCTGGTATACGGTAGGCACAGGCGGGCGGGCGGGCGGAACTGGGGATAGTCCCGACGAGCCGGCTTCTAATCTGGGCATACAGCGAAAATTACATCTTCTTGCAGGAGAAGGGAGAGCGAGGAGGCTGGTATACGGTAGGCAATACTTATCAGGCGGGCGGAACTGGGGATAGTCCCGACGAGCCGGCTTCTAATCTGGGCATACAGCGAAAATTACATCTTCTTGCAGGAGAGCTGGGGAAGGGAGAGCCGGTCGACATCTGCCTAGAGAGAGCAACGGTAAGCTTCTTTCATCTCAATTCTTACTTTTCTGTCGTCTGACTTTAGATCCCGGCGCCTTATTCGGGGATTCGCGCGTGCTGGATAAAAACAAAAAGAGAGAGAAAGAGCGAGCAAGTCTCTGCACACCTGTTCTGGAAAGTCTTATGAATAGTCAGGCGTGGGAAGAGGCTCGAGGGCGAGATCACGCCTGCACTCGAAGACAGTATCTAACAAGGAATCCGTAGGTGGTCCGGTCGATCGGTTAATCCGATCACTAGATGGATTTTATATTAGTTTATGTCAGAGTTCAAAGTAATTTTTTAGCGTTCATAAAAACAAATGATAGATGGATTTCTTTGTCAGCAAGCTAGCCGGATGAAGCAATATGTTCAGAAGCGCTCTTTCGCGAAATTATCCTTTAGAATTGATTTAACTATAGAGAATTGATTATAAATTGTTGGATGTGAAAATGATGACGATATAAAAATATATAGATAAAAGAAAAATAAAGTAGTTACATTTATATATGTGCAGGAAAAGCAATATTATTAATACATTTTAGTTTTGGTAAAAGACAAAATATATAATTAATTTCAAAGTTCATCGTATTTAATTTCTAATATATATTATATAACTTGTTATAATAATAAGATTATAATAATAAATAAAGACTATAAAATACTTCTGATAATTTACTTACAGCATCTGATCATTTAAAAAAATGGAAATTGTATATTAATAGTAGTCGTGTTAAATTTCAAAATATTGGAAAACAAACAAATTATTTTTTAATGCGATCTTGATTTAATACTCTTATTTACTCTCTCTCTCTCTCTCTCTCTTTTCCTTTCTCTTATCTAATAAGAGACGCGTATTATCACAATAAAATATAAAAAATCGCTAGTCTCGTTCACATTTTTATTATGTGAATACTGTATTATACGACATAGTAGAAAAATAATGTATTGATTAGATTTAGATTTTGAAAATAGCACAGTTATATGAATTAAATTTGTTTGATTCGTAATAAAAGTCATGTTTTATATTACGGTGATATTAAAAGTTATTCAAATACTTTCCTCTATTTTTAAGTATGTGTCACGACAGTGTGTCATTCAGGGCATTTATAATTATTACTTTTCAATTTAAATTCTCTTATTCTTTACAATAAATAACCTACTCTTATTTAATATATTTATTTAAAAAAAAACAGATATGATATCGTAGACATTGTTAGGACACATTTTGGCATTGGGCACTATTTGTATTTTTTTCTATGATGAGAATTTTTGAAACCGTAAACCTTGATTAATCCGATTATCCGATATTTCAGAGATTTCGTCTAGTAAAAGTTTCGTCCCGTTCTGTCGTAAGAACGTCACGAAGTGAATGCGAAAGGAGTATGAGGTGATAGCTATACTCTTTTCACCTCTGAATCGTATCCTTCTTCCATTACACGTTCACCTTTATGTGATAATTTTAATTCTAAAATAAATCGATTTGAGAAGAATTTTTGTTAATTTTTATATGAATTATAAGAAAATATTTTACATAATAAAATGATCCTCTGATTCTTTTAATAATTTACTTCTTATGGTGTGCTTTTTATTTAAACGAAAAATATATTCCGCTTATATAATGTGGGCGTGCCTTAAGGTATATTAATAGCAATGACATTTATTTAACATAGTTTGATGTATATCTTTATTACGCTCAAGGCGATTCTGCAAATCCATGCCGGTGCGAATACGTTGCTCCTTAACAAGATATAACGGGCATCGTAGTTCATGACGTCATGTCGTGAGGCCGATCGATCGTACGGAGATCATCTCTCGAATCCCTTTTCCAGTTCTAGGGCATTCAGCTGAATGCAAATACATAACTATCGCTTTCAAACCATGCAATTCAAACGGCGTTATATGTATATGCTGGTGCTGTTGTGGAACTGAATGCTGCCGCTGCGATTCGGATATTTCCAAATGAGTCCTACCCAAAAGTACGTGCACGTATCTTTCAAGAACATACCTGTAAAAACATATAAATGCTTGTAATAATACACATTACATTTAATATTTTTTATATATATATAAAATTGATTCTTACCATAACATTTCTGTGAAAAATGGATACCGAAATTTCTGTGGCACTTTTGTATGCTCTTCCACTTGCGCCACTTTCAATTGTTTCTCTATGCCAAAACTATGAAGAAAATTCCCACCGAAAACCAAAGAATCCTGAGGAGTGTATACAGCGTGTATCCAACCAGTTGGTATGAATAGCGTCATACCAGCTGTTAGACTTATCCTGCCACATCTGTCTACCATATCACCGAAAAATACATCCGACTGTTTACCACTCAACACCCACTCTTGATAAAGAGCCAAGTTTTTCTCAGTTGGTGGAATCAGCCAAAATATTTTGCCACCACGCAGAATGTGATACCACACACTTGTACCACCAAAATCAACATGAAAGTCTGTGTAACAACCTTTCACCGACATTAAACAGTACTTTTGCACTTTTGGATACATCATGTCTTCTAAAAGATTTGTAGATTCCACTTGAGCATCTTTCAAATGCCTTGGCCATATTACGTCTACCCAATCGACTTGTCGCACTAATGCAGGTGACTGTACATAATTCTCTAACTTGGTATGACTAAACTCTAAGGAAATCACATTCAATAGACGCTCCTTGTTAGAATCCTCGTAATACTTTTGCCACTCCTTCATTGTCATATCTTCGTTCTTTTGAGTATTAACATCCATAACATCCAGTATTCTCTTAGAACCTATCGTATAAACATTATTAATCTGCAATATATAATATTTTTGTTCTCATACCTAAAACTTACCGACGCAAGTTCTCACATCATTGATGGAGAAATTGGAGCTGGGTACTCGTAGACCCAGCCCTGACTTCTCCTTAAACAACAACGGTATCTGCAGACCATATTTCTGCAGATACATGAGATTCAGCTCCGGTCCAGTCATCTCACGAAAGAGTCCACTGAAGTTGTTCAGGTCATACCTCTCGCATTCGATCTTCTCGTCGAGCTGAAAAGTTCTACGTCCTTCGATTTCCTCGTCACCTAAGGTCCAGTCATCGGTGTACAATTTTCTAGTTCTTTCCCGCTGTAAATGGAATCACGTAAGTGATGAGAAAAACACATTGGTCGAATCGCCCTCGAGTTGTTCGACATCGTCGACGCCGAAATTCGCGCGTGCTCTTTGTTTACCAATTGGCGCCTCTTCGGCAGCGGAGCGGACTCATCGGCCATTGCGGACACGCTGTCAGAAACGTATCACCGGAATATCATCGGACACTCGGTGGAGCGTTGATACGGCAAAGACAAACAGGCACGAGCCAGTCTTTAATCGACTATACGCTCGTTTATTATTTACATGTCAAGCCTAACGCGCTATTGACGTCGTGCACACACGTTCCTGACCCGTATTCACTCTTCCAGCGAAACGACCACGCCATTTTACTGCCGGTCAGTACTGCCAACTGCATGCCCTTGCGCGCTTCAGGCTGTCGCAGTGATCTTCGCGATTTTTTTGCCCGGACACGTACGTATATTTCGTATCGCGTTAGATGAGGAAGGTTTCAAAAGACGCAAGAAAAGAATTTTCCAGGGTTATGGACTTTACGCGACAATTTGCAATGAATATTGTACTTTCATTCCATCGAATGCCAATATGTATGTCAACGATTGCTCATAACTTTGAAAATGGGAGTCTCCAATTAATCCTTTCTAACTTTTTTAATTTTTTTTTAGCACGTATAGAGAAAATTGTGCTGGGGAAAAGTTCCAAGGTAAATTCTTTGACGCAATATTAAGGTAATTGTAAGTTGTAAAATTACGGATTGTTAAAACATTTTTAAATATTACTATGTACGCGCGTTTAGTGTAATTGCCGTATCGCGCTGACATTCCAACATGTGCGCATGCGCAGTCGCCATATTATTTCGCATCGCGCCGCGTCCGATTGCGGTCGAAGTGTAGTAGCTCCGCGATTTTCATTGCATTTTCTATGTAATAAAAATGGATACCGTCTAGAAAAATATGTATCGTGTTAATTAAAGCGGGCGACACATAATTAGTTGTGTTTTTTCGTGTCGAAGTGAGCGAGCGTTTTTCGCGACGAGACGGATCGAACGAAGGGAAGATGGCATCGATAAATCTTTAGCGCGAGGGGAGGTAAGTAAATTTGCTCGCATATTTTATTAAGAATTCAATATATTTAGAATGTAAAGAGTATATATTATTATTTTTTCAATTTACAAAATACTGATTTAATAACTTATATAGTTATTATATAAATTATTAAATTCCCAAATATTTTCTTTTGTCTCTTTTTAGTGGCTTAACATGCTATTACCTTAAATTTTTTGAAATAATTTTGAACAAAATTTTAAACAGTTAAAAATATTAAACAGTTAAAAGTTAAAATTTTAAACAGTTAAAAATATATTTCTAATATAACGAGCTTTTGTTCCTCACATTTATTTTTAAACAATTATTTCACAATGGTAATTCTTATTTTTATCGACGCAAGCTGATAAATTTATCGAATCGAGATTAACAACATTATTTATAACGCTCACATTTTTACTTAATAACAAATAGAACCGACGGTCTTTCCAATTATCCCTGTTATATTCGTCTATTTTATTTGGGTAGCCGCGATTATCGCTCCGCATGTGAGAAGAGGGTCAGGAATTTTTCAGCGTTATGTGTTGTATTATTTAAAAAAGCGGTGTTCTTGGTAGAGAGAGGGAGAGAGCTGCGCGCGGAAGCCATCCATTATCCGTAGTCCCGATAAATCCCGCCGAGGTGTTCGAGCTCCTTGTGTTTGGCGGATATATCAAGGTTTCCTTCGTCTCGTCCCCCCTGTTAGGACGCGATCGCCGTCGACCTTTTCTACTTGTTTCCCCCCGCGTCGCGGACTTTCGAATCAGCCGAGATTTTGTCGATGCGATTCAGCGGCGGATGAATGCATCGATAAATCGAGAGATTTCTTATTGGTTGATAATTGTGTATATATTGCTATATTATAGCTACATAATATATATATATATTATTTATTTATATATATATTAGAATAATTGTAATTTTTTGTTAAATTAATCTTTGCATTAGATGTTATTTAATCTAATGTTTTTTGTTGAATAGATTTTTCACATCAGGATCATTTTTATCCTTATTATTTTTGCATGCTATGTAAAATGCAAAAATGATATATTTTGTGTGCAAATCTCAATTTGGATGTTATTTTAATGACATATTTTTTGGCCGCTTTATCATTACTACTGTTTGTCATTGAAAAATTATTCGGTTGCTTTGAGACACTTTATATAAATTGTCTTATCTGTTGGAGTCTGTTACTGTCCGTTAGAACTTTCGCGCTTATATATTGTGTGCTCGTTCCTGTTACCGCGCATACGCGAAGAATTCTGTGTTCAACACAACACCGATTCGGCCTATGCTCCAAAATTTAAATATGGCGACAACCATGGAAATCGACGACGACGAGTGTGATTTGCCAACCTCTAGCAGCGGAAAAGGCGAGAAGAAGCGTTTCGAAGTAAAGAAAGTGAGTAAAAACACGTCAATAGATTGTACGAAATTGAGATTATGCTCGTGGTCGTTTTTCGGTATACAAATATAATTTCTAACCTTATTTCCGCTTTGTCACTCCTTGTATACATGTGTATTTATTATCTATCACGCAATTAAATATGACTATTTTGTTTATTTCAGTGGAATGCAGTAGCATTATGGGCTTGGGGTAAGAATTATGATCAATTATTAGCATTTTACAATCCCCAAGATACAGCGAAAGATCTCTAATACGTTGACTTTCAGATATTGTTGTGGACAACTGTGCTATATGTCGTAATCACATTATGGATCTTTGCATTGAATGCCAAGCAAACCAGGCATCTGCCACAAGCGAGGAGTGCACAGTGGCCTGGGGTGTATGCAATGTAGGTTTGACACTTCGACGTTAATACTATGAATCCTTTGAATTATCGTATAATTGTAGCTTTCTTTTCTAGCACGCTTTTCATTTCCATTGCATCTCACGTTGGTTGAAAACACGGCAAGTTTGTCCACTTGACAATCGCGAATGGGAATTTCAAAAGTAAGTAAATTTTGTATATGTAATAAAATTTAAATTTTATATATGCATTTTATTTTATCGAGTATTTTATTTTACATACAAATGTTTAAATTATAAATTTTATTTAAATAATAGATTTAAGTAGAATGTAAATAAACAATCTTGATCTATATACATAAAATTTATATATTGATTATAATTTTTGCGTTACATTTACCGATAAATCCCGCCGAGGTGTTCGAGCTCCTTGTGTTTGGCGGATATATCAAGGTTTCCTTCGTCTCGTCCCCCCTGTTAGGACGCGATCGCCGTCGACCTTTTCTACTTGTTTCCCCCCGCGTCGCGGACTTTCGAATCAGCCGAGATTTTGTCGCGGCGATTCAGCGGCGGATGAATGCATCGATAAATCGAGAGATTTCTTTCTCGAACGTTGACAATTGTCACTTCTTAAAAAAAAAAAAAAATGATGCAAGCTATATTAGACGAAATGATTAGATAATAAAAAATGGTAAAAGGAGATAGGTAAAAGGAGATAGGCATGCATTGTTATATCTTATATCGAAACTTTGAAAAAAAAAAAAAACACGATACAGCTCGCGCGTAAAGAATATAACTTCATTTTACTTTGATCGAAGACTTATTTTTACAAACTATAAATTACTGCTTGTCCGAAATCGGCCAAGTGCATGTCCCTATTAAATGAAGAAATTTAGTAGACGACGACGAGTCGGCTGACGATCCCAGGAATAAACTTCAGAACTTTTGCAAATACTATTTTTTTTTCCGTGGAGCTCGAAGGAGGCAGGGCGGCTTGTGCAGATTAATTTTTGCGAATACAGCGGCGAGCCTGATTTGATTTAAATCTGTCCAAGCGTGTACCTAAATTGGTCTCCTGCGGGAGACGGCGCCGTTGTTTTATCCTCGCGACTTCTGCCAAGATTCCGCGTCTTCTCCCGGCATCGAGAGATTTTTCACACCGATGTTACGTGATGGTGGTGGTGACTGACGAGGACACGGGTAGTTGTAGCAACGGTAAATCCTCGTTAGATCCGCGAGAAAAACAAAGGTGGACGCCTCAACCCTCTCGACCGACTCGGCGATATTCTTTCTCCTCCTCTCTCTCCGGTTTTCTTACCGCGCGAAAAGGGTTGTTTGCCTCCTTGCGGCAAATTTGTGCGGTTTCCGGTTTTGTTATCTCCAGCTTTTCCCCGCTTTTATGTTCTGAAATATTATATTATTATGTCGTGTCATTAATAAAAAAATGAGAAAAATCATGATTGTGTAAAATCTACTTTGCTATAGACATCGCTCCAATGAGCAAACAATATTTTTTAAATGTGTTTTTAATGTTTATTATTTATTAATTATACATTGTACAATTGATTGTAAAAATAATATTTATTTAATGTTTATTATTAATTATTTATTTTACATGAAATATTCGTTTGAAATAGCAAATGTTAATATAAACATTTTTTAAACATTAAAAGGGGATTACTTAACCTATTATTTTAATGTTTTTAAAAATGTTTTTCAAACATTTTTAAAAACATTTTCAAAAATATTGTTTGCTCATTGGGGCTATATCATAAATGTCTTCAATTGTTATAAACTCGCATTTACATTAAAAAAAATAATTCTTTCTTTCTCTCTTTAATCGTGATGCTAGAAAAATCAAGCTAATTGCAGCATCTCGCAATTGAGATGTACGCATTTATCCAAACATACATACATAGTTAATCCGCATTATTGTGTCAATTTGCGAGACAAGATTAATAATCGCCTTAATAACAAAAATTCTATAAAGAACGGATAAAAACGTGGATTGGAGAGATTTGAAAAACGTTCATATTTGAGTTGAAAAAATCAAGAACTTGTCAACTCGCGCATTATAAGCAACCTGTTCAGTTTACTGTGCTCTACTTGCTCACGAGCGTTGTCAAGGGTGCTTTGGGACACCCTGTATAAGCTTTACACAGAAATTACCGTACCTAGATAGCTCATTCTCTCTCTCTCTCTCTCTCTCCCCCTTCCCCCCTCTCTCTCTCTTTTGAGAAAATAAAAAGAATGAAAATTTTAATATAAGAATTTTGAAAATACAATTTATAAATAATCAAAGTTAACTTATATGTATATAAAAGTCTCAGATTCAAGTTAGTCTCAAACTCGAAAAAGTCTCAGACTCGAACTTAGGTTCAATTAATACATTTTTGCATACGATTATAATTGATTATTGATTTTTACAGCGCATGTGATATTGATTTTTACTGCTTAATTGATTTTATATTTCTTCCTTATATGTAAAAATTATATACACTATAGTAATCAGTTGATAATGATAAATTGAGCAAATTTGAATTATTTCACGCTATTATTTAAACTCTTTTTAATATTCGTACGATTTATTAATTACTCTACTTAAAAAGGATTACAGAATATAATGTTTAAATTATTTTTAGAATAAAAATTATCTCTCCCTGTTTTTTAACATATGGGAATAGTATATTCGTTGAAATTAATTTATTTTTTTTTTTGTTTTTCCAATTTTTCATGTTTTAAAAGAAATGAAAAATAAATTTAACAAATTAAGAAAATTATATTAATTTGTCATATTTTTCCAGCTATTTATCCTTACATAATCTATTTTTTATTTTTATTATAATTATTAATTTATTGAAAGTACACAATTTTTTTCATTTTTTCTATAAAAATTTGGGAAAAGATTATAATAATAAATATAAATTACTCATTATATATAATTACCTTTTTTGATCAAAACAAAGGTAAATTGTAGTTTTTAAATAAACATTAAATGTATAATATGCGATAATATAATTTATAAGATCGAAATTACTTGATATTAAAGGAACAGAATATTCGGCGTACATTATTTATTTATTGTACGTCAAATACTTCATAGCGGCAACGAAAAAATATACAGGGTGGACCATTTTAATCAATCGACGCGAATATCTCGAAAACTGAGCCCGATAGACAAAAATGTTTCAGACAGAAGTTGCATGGTTTCGAGAGGCCTTCTCAGTATATAAATAAATATATTTCAAATTTATGATTTATAATTAAATAGAAATTATTTATTTAAGAAAAAAAAATTAGATGATTGTTTATTAAAATTCTACAAAAAAGTTTATATCTAAAGAAAGTTTTTTTTTTAATTATGTAACATATTTATGTTATGTAACAGTTATGTAAAATACTTATTCAAAAATTAATAAAGCAGTTTATGTATATGTAATAATTATTTTTTATTATTATAATACTTATTGTTAGTTTGAGTTTATATAATTATAAATTTAGAAATTATTGATTCTCAAGTACAATTTATTTAAATATACAATTTTTATATTGTAATAAAAGTACTCTGATATTTTCTTCCGGTAAGAAAAAATAATTATATATTTTATATGCAATTAATTATTATTAGGAATTAATTATAAATAGTTATCGAATGATAATTTATTAATCGTAAATTTAAATTTATTATTTTGTAAATTTATTAGCACACATTTCAGGGAACAGAATATTTAAAATCACTAGATGCGAACGTCTTTATATAAATGAGGGATTAAATAAGTTTGAGTGAAACAATGAAAATTTGTTATTAATAATCAACTTGTCATTATATCAGCTGATTGTTATATATTATGTGTGTATTGCGCATATAGTTTTTACAAATAAAAAAACCAGAGACTAAATCAACTAAACAGCAAAAATCGATATTGTCTAATTATAAAAATTAGTCACAAGTGACAAATCAATACGTTTATACGTATAATTACAGATTTGAAAGTGCGAAATTTACGCAATTGGTCAGTTTTAATTGCTAATAACTCAGTATTTACTGTGACCTCAGAAATTTCATATCAGGATTTTCGACTCTAGTTAATCCTCAGAATTCGCTGTTGAAGCATGCGCGGTGATTGTTGGACACTCTGTACGCGATATTCTTGGCGGACGAGTTTCCGGGAGAGCACTCGATAGGCTAAGTAAATCAGAGGCCTTTGGCCAAGAGCGAGACTACCCTTTAACTCCCATACTAGCTTCGCTGTAACCCCTGTCGTCCCTTACGTGATAACAGAAGTGGGGATGGCAGGGGCAACAAAGGGTCGGCTAAGAGCTCTTCAGCGACCACTCGTGCACCTTCCCCAACCTAGGAAGCATCACCTACTCTTTGGTTCTGTCGGTCTTGCTTGCTTGCTTGCTGGCTTGCTGCTTGCTTGCCCTATGACATGATTGCCACCGAAATGTGTTTACCGTAAACCGTATCAAACTGTTGAGGGTCGTCCCGCTTCAGCGCTGTAGCTGTCTATCTTTTTCGAGTACGTCGATAAAAGTACGTATTTCCATCAATTTTGTGGCCGCCATTTATGGCCATCGCGCAATCTTCCATCGTTTTCACGAAGTAGATTTACGCGGAATCGATCATTCAATCAGATTTGTATTTTCTGTTAGTGAAATATGTTAGATTATGATTTAGGGAAGAATTATTAAAGTACTTTAAGTTCAGCACTTTTTAATATTAGTAATATATTTTTTCAACATATGCTAATAAGATTTTGTCTTGGTCATCAATTTTTTATAAAATTTTCTGGAAATTAACACATTCTTTTCTACGTGATTATTATTAAGTTTAAAATGTGTGAAAAAAAATATATATGTATATATACGTAATACGTATATGCAGATTTTTGAAACGAATTTTGGTAGGATCTTAGCAAATAGTTATAATTGTTTGTTAATTATTATATTTACATCAGATTCAGTACAGGATATTAAATTCAGTTACATATTATAATTGATAGTGTTACATGATTAGCAATTTAAATGTGCTTTAAGCAAATTCTGATCGATTTAAGCGCGCGAAACTAATATTTCCATTTAATATTTCATAATCTTATAATTTAATTTTATAATTTGACTATAAAATAT
>NW_021849121.1:333507-333803 GCF_003651465.1 Formica exsecta | reverse complement strand
TATATATATATATATATATATTACCTGTTGTACGATACACACAAAAAATATACTTATCGTAATTATGGAGTTTTAATTATTGATTCAAATCATATCATTTTGTTGACATAAAGATTTTGTCTCTCTATCGGGAACAATATCGGCGCAATTTTATCGCGATAAACTAATTCTCGTTGCCAATCGATATGATACTACATCGGAGTTCGCATCACTTAGAATAATCGCGTTAGAATAATTTCGATGTGCGATGGTCGGACGACTTCGATTCTCGCAAATACATCGAACAAGACCCCCCC
>NW_021849121.1:321818-333460 GCF_003651465.1 Formica exsecta | reverse complement strand
CACGGCTAGCACAGCGATAAATATCGGCAACGCACTCCGATAAATATCACGTTCGACTTCAATAAATATCGGGCATGGTTAATCGACGCTTACCGGAATTAAAAGCTTATTGATTATCGGAATGTAATTCCCAGGGTGATGTCTATTCGCCTATTATTCTCTCTCTCTTTCTTTCTATGTACCTCGGTTACGTTCTTGGCTTGCGAAAGGATAGCGGCAAATTATTTGTTCAAAGTAGCTGTTACCACGCGATCGAACTCAAATTAGCCGCATGATATTGGTAATAATTAGAGTGTATCGTTTACATTTGTGTGATCGTTGTGACGTAAGATCGTTTTATTGCTGCTTCTGCGTTGTAATTTTTTTGCTAAAAATTAATTGAAATGATATATAATAATATATAATGTATTGCAAAAATATATCTGGTTCAAATTTAAATAAAAACAATTTGCTAACATATACAAAATTTTTTCTTTAGAATTTAATTATGTATAATACTTTGAAACGATTTTTTTTGTAAAAGATTTATGAGGCGCCATAATTGTGGAAATATTTTACATTAAAATAAGAGAATTTTATGGGTTGGAGAATTTTATAGGTTCAGAAAGAAATTTTAGGGATGTAAATAAATAACGATACATCTTCTATATGATAACATAAATAACATAATTAATATTCTCTAAAATTTTATTAGATTAAATTCTGTCTCATAATTCATACAAATAACAATCTTAATGATGATGACAATCAATCTTTTCACAATTAAAATGCGTATTTAATCAATTTAATTAAATTTATTACCATTATTTGGCATATTTTTGTTTTATATTAAGTTCCAGAATCACGTATATGTTGAGTTTTTATTCTTATTAAATTGGTACAATTTTGCCTGTACACAATTAATCGTGGGGATTCGCGTTGCTTCAAGTGCAGTGGAGCAAATTTCATGAGGGCACGGCGTGGTCGGCTGACCCCAGATTCTTGCCGTTCAGGAATATGAAGTGCATCTGGGCCGCAACCAGAAGCAGCCTGATATCCGATATAATCGTTCTGAACAGGCCGGAAGCTATTTCCGCCCCAATTTGCAATCTAGTAAATACCAGTGAACCAGGGCCAAATACCACCGCACCCAGTCTCAGACAAAAGCTGGCTAGTACATCTGCGGGAGTCTCATTGTTATCGTTTCGTTGCGAAACGTACCGCTGCACTCTCTCCGCAATACGGGAAGAGAGTCGTTAAATTGTTGCTTTCTAAATTGCTTTACATTTTAATCTGTGAAATTCTCAGGCTGATTAAATGCAGACTTTAATTATACAAACGTTAACTATTATTCTTAGGATTGTTATTTGATTATCTGATTAATTAATACAGAAAAAATTTGGTATCATCTAGATAAAAGTTTGATGATGTCTTTGATTATGTTTTCTTTAAAAAAAAAAATGTCTTTGGAAACTATCGTGCGCAATGTAATTGAGAAAAATAAATCGGAAAGAAATTAATTGTGATGGGAATAGTATTCTCGTAAGAACAGAAATCGGTGTGTCCAGAATTTGAGACAACTTGCTTCGAAAAAATACACAAGAAAAGACAATTTTACAATGATATAAATATTAACAACAGTGTATTTAGTAAATTTATTGTTGCGATCACGTCATGGGAAAAAATTATATAATAATAGAACAATGAAAGTACGAGCTGAATGCCATACACATTTTTATGCGTATTTCCAAGCTTTTAGTATGAACATATTAATCATAAATTAATACCAGAAACTATAACACGATATCATTTTAATTAATTAAATATTTCAGAAAATTATTAAACAATATTTCTGTTAATGTAAAATATAAAATGTTTTTTTTTTTATTATAAATGTAATATTAATTTTAATATTTATCTGGAACTGTTATTTTCTAATTTGTAGGGTAAGGAATTTATTTTAAATTGATTTCTTTCTTTACTACAGTATAAAAGATGTAGATAGGCAGACAGATAATGCAAGACAGATAGACAGGCAAACAGACATACACTCACACACACACACACACACACACATTGTAAGCAAATAGGAGATGCACTTGCGGTTCAACAATGTTGCCAGTGATCTGATCGGAGCAACTGGTACTCTGCGGTTAAGATTGGTCGTGACTGGCACAGCTATTCCGACTACGACAAGCAGTTTCGCGTAAAGCACGTCCATGATTGACCCAAGTGCTGCAATGTTTCTGCTTGTATAGTCATGTATATTTGATTTTAGCTCTGCAATGGTTTTACTATTGACGTACGACTTTCCTTCTTTGACCAAGATTTTATTTTACATATATATGTATAATATATAAATAAAAATAAACTAAAAAAAAAAAATAGTTTATTTGCGGGAGTCTCATTGTTATCGTTTCGTTGCGAAACGTACCGCTGCACTCTCTCCGCAATACGGGAAGAGAGTCGTTAAATTGTTGCTTTCTAAATTGCTTTACATTTTAATCTGTGAAATTCTCAGGCTGATTAAATGCAGACTTTAATTATACAAACGTTAACTATTATTCTTAGGATTGTTATTTGATTATCTGATTAATTAATACAGAAAAAATTTGGTATCATCTAGATAAAAGTTTGATGATGTTTTTGATTATGTTTTCTTTAAAAAAAAAATGTCTTTGGAAACTATCGTGCGCAATGTAATTGAGAAAAATAAATCGGAAAGAAATTAATTGTGATGGGAATAGTATTCTCGTAAGAACAGAAATCGGTGTGTCCAGAATTTGAGACAACTTGCTTCGAAAAAATACACAAGAAAAGACAATTTTACAATAATATAAATATTAACAACAGTGTATTTAGTAAATTTATTGTTGCGATCACGTCATGGGAAAAAAATTATATAATAATAGAACAATGAAAGTACGAGCTGAATGCCATACACATTTTTATGCGTATTTCCAAGCTTTTAGTATGAACATATTAATCATAAATTAATACCAGAAACTATAACACGATATCATTTTAATTAATTAAATATTTCAGAAAATTATTAAACAATATTTCTGTTAATGTAAAATATAAAATGTTTTTTTTTTTATTATAAATGTAATATTAATTTTAATATTTATCTGGAACTGTTATTTTCTAATTTGTAGGGTAAGGAATTTATTTTAAATTGATTTCTTTCTTTACTACAGTATAAAAGATGTAGATAGGCAGACAGATAATGCAAGACAGATAGACAGGCAAACAGACATACACTCACACACACACACACACACACACATTGTAAGCAAATAGGAGATGCACTTGCGGTTCAACAATGTTGCCAGTGATCTGATCGGAGCAACTGGTACTCTGCGGTTAAGATTGGTCGTGACTGGCACAGCTATTCCGACTACGACAAGCAGTTTCGCGTAAAGCACGTCCATGATTGACCCAAGTGCTGCAATGTTTCTGCTTGTATAGTCATGTATATTTGATTTTAGCTCTGCAATGGTTTTACTATTGACGTACGACTTTCCTTCTTTGACCAAGATTTTATTTTACATATATATGTATAATATATAAATAAAAATAAACTAAAAAAAAAAAATAGTTTATTTTTATTTATAACTCGCTAGAAATTGGAAAAAGTAATATTCTAATTATATATATACTATAGGTTGGTGAAAAGGTTTTTTCATTTCGTGACATTAATTTTACATATGCGAAAAACGAAATTATTTTCTTGCTAACATAATATATAAAATATAATATTGGATTGGTGAAAAACTAATTTTGTTTTTTTGCCAACATATGTAAAATTAATGTCACAAAATGAGAAAACTTTTTCACCAATCTATAATATATACACTTAGAATATTACTTTTTCCAATTTTTAGTCGGTTATTCAATTTCAATTATCGAAATGTTTGCTTTTGTGTATATTGTTTGTGTGTGTATGTGTATATGTATGGCGGTAACTTTTAAATTATTTATAAAAATAATCTGACTACACATATATGAAAAGAGCCAAGAAAATACCACTTGTTATTGCATTCAATTTGCATTAATCGAAATATCTTTTTCACGTTGAATGCTTTATCGATATCATTTCAACCACTCTTCCATGATTCACGATTGCGTTCAAGAACACCCTATATCTCGTAAGGATCAAGAATGGAATCTTTCTCGAGAATGGGAATGGAAATTTCTTTTTTGTCGATGTTCCCTTCAACATTAGTATCCTGATACTTTGAGACTTCTACAATGTTCTCGTTATCCTTTTTTTAAAGAGATCTAGTTACTCTATCATAAAACGCGCTATTCTGATTTACTTTACCTTACATAATGAGACGCATTCGTTGTCAATCGCGAAGACCAATAAATGCACATCGCGCGCCCGCAAAGTTACAGCTTCCATCCTCTTGCGAGTGTCGCAACAATCGTTTCCGTTTATTCACCGACAATGCGCCAAACTTTATAGTTGGACCGCGCGCTGGGTAAGCTTGGCACGATGTATTTGCTCGGCTGTTCTCGCGGCCGGGAAACTTGGAAATTTATTCCCGGGGAAAATTCGCACGTTTGAATTTTTAGCAGGCTGACGCCTGCTAGAACTTTCTTTCTTTCTTACGGTGGCAGCGGACCGTCGCTTACCTCGCTCGCTTAATCGTCTATAAGAAAGTGATTCTGCCAGAGTCAATCTTTCTCTCTCTTTTTTCTTTTTTTTTTCTCCTCGAGAAGGAGGAAAGGATCGCGAAATATTTGATCCATTCGTATCGTTGTATTACTCTTCACCCTTTTCGTCGCATGATCGACATTCTCTCGTTTGTTTTGCTCCGAATACATTCTAATAAATTGAGTACAATTTGTTATCGATTTAACTGACTAGAAAGGGCTAGAAGAGGAAATTAAATCCTTGATTCAGAACAAGAATATATATTGACAATGAAATACATATTGATTATAACTGATTCTTATCAGCGAATATTAAAAATCGATAATCGATGGTTTTTATAACTACAATAAAAACCATCACGATAGTATAATATATATTTTTTAATTAACTTTATACGTACTACGGGTGCGGCATTTAAATTGACACATATAAATATCATAAAAACAAAGCATTTTATAAAAAAATGTTTCAGACAAAAGTATTACGATAAGATTATCGAAAACTAAATATTTTACGAGATATTTTATATTTTATATATTTTATATCAAAATATGTCAGATTAAAATATAAAATGACTCGAAAAATGCTTAATGAAAAAATATTTTATTATAGTGTTTTGAAAAGGTCTCAAAAAGGGCTATAAGAACATACAATAAAAAATACGAGTTTCCATTTAAAAAGATTAAGTTGACCTTCAAATGATCTTCAAAACGTCCACCAAATTAAAAATAAATAATGCTATTCTCTTCCCTTCTCAAAAGCACACAACTTTTGTCTGAAACAATTTTTTTATAAAATGCTTTGTTTTTATGATATTTAGACGTGTGAATTTAAATGCCGCACCCTGTATATCGTACTTATGTACATAGGTATAAAGCCACACGTATAATGACTCAATGAAATGACCGACAAATATAATACTTTATGGATTTTTAACACATGATCATGCAAATATATAAAGTAATACGTAATTTTGATAACGTTAAAACATGATTTTCAAGCAGCATCGGCCGCTCTTTTTATTTTGCCTCGTTGGATTGTAATTCGCGACGCATTGATTCGATGTACGAATGTATGACGTCGACACTACTGTACACACAACGGCCGTAACTTCGGGAACTTTTGTTTGAATTATGTTGAACGAATCGTGGAAACTGGTGACGCTATCGGTGCGTCACTCGACAGGAACAGTCGTAATGTGCCACTCGAGTTCAGTTCTGTCGCCGGCAAGGCAAGGCGGTAATAGTATTGCAGGCTCTGCAGCAGCTACCAACTACTACTGACGATACGAATCGCACAAAAGCTTGCCATGCGAACGTCTCTTTGTGTATGTGAGAAAGAGAAAGAGAGAGAGAGAGAGAGAGAAAGATACAGATAAGTTTTCTTTTATCCACGCTTGCTCCAGAAACGTGTGCTCATCGAACATTTAGTTGCCCGGAAATCGAAAATTCGTACTTTTATCGCGTCAAAAATCATTTCGAGGCATTTTCGAATGATAATAGTAGTTAGGAATCGATAAAAGCGACAGTTGTTAACGTACAAAGTTAAATCGTACGATTTGTATGATAGAAGTCATGGATAAAAAATATGGAATATTACAAGAATGCGGAGAGAAGGGATGTTTCAAGTTGACGTTTCTAGTTTCGGTTAATTAGCGCAAAAAAATCAATCACTCGCGAATGCAGGTCGCATGTTTTAATCGTGCGGAAATCGTGGTAAGCGTTTCAATGTTGAAAAGTGTTACATGATATACATATATGCATACGTCGAAGTTTCTATTATTTGCACGCGCATTGGTATTTTGCATGAAACCGAGCTGAAATATTACAAAACGACACGGCAATTGTTGAAACGGTATAGAGACACCTCGGTCAAAATGCGGTTTCGCGCATCGCGTTTAATTGCGACGAAATTTACGTCGATCAGATCCGCCGACGCGAATAACGGCGAAAATTTATTGTCGCGCTAAACGACGCGCCTTCTCCCCCTCACCGCGGATATTCTGCTAATTATAATCGCGATATCCGTATTATTAATCGCCATTATCGATTGTATCATGCTCGACGCGCCGCCGATGACACGCAGCTTGACTTTGCCCGAGGCATGATCGGCTTGCGAGATGTAACGCACCTGATCATTATTGCTATAATCTCGTTAAACGACATTGTTAATAAAATTATGCTGATTTGATACCGAATAAGAAAGATAGAGATGAGAATATTGAGAAAAAAATATGGAGAAGAAAAATCGGGAATCTCGAATTAATTCGAAGAATGAAAATTGTAGAATTTTTAGTATAATCTAAATCTGTTATGTTATCAGTTACTGTACATTTTTGAAAAATTTTGCTTGAATTTAATAAATTTTTGTGTTTTAACATTGTAATTTAACATAATATGGATATGTTAAATGGTGATACTAATATTTTAACACAAAATGAATGCAAACTTTATAGTAATCTGAAATAAATTTTGTATAAAATAAACTTATTTTTAATGATAAAATTAACTTGGAAAAATGTTATTGACGGTCTATAATCACTTTTATTCCTATTGAATAGAATAAAATCAACTTTTTTTGTGTAAATTTTAACAGGTAAATCCTGTCGCTAATAATACGGAACATATCTATTGTGTAAAATTGAAAATATGTGCATATTGTGTTATTTTGATACTTTTTTTCAGTTGTTTTAATAATTTAATAGCGTTTTTGAATGAAACAAGGTTTGATTGCTTTGAAAGCGATTAAACCCAATTTTCCATGCACATATGTTCGACCGAAAATGAGTTTTGAATTGGATTAATATAAATAAATATATTCCTAATAATCCAAGATGATGTTTATGACGTCATTAATTGCTCTCAGAGCGATCAAATTTGTTTTACTCGAAAACGCTATTACGTTCGAGTTTAATTAACACAACAGCAATAAATTAAATTAATACATGAATGTGTTAGATATTTAACAGAAAAATTTTAACCGGCATATTTTTTAACAAGAAAATATAAATTTTTCAACTATATATTATCGATTATTATCGAACTTATTGTTATCTTACCATAACGTGTCTTCGTCTTTGCAAATAAATTGCCGCAACAATTGCTATGGAATGTCGACCGCGCACTCTCAATTCGATTCACTCTCTTTGGTTTCCCCTAGAGCGATCCGGCGCTCGTCGCTCCCGGTAATGACGATAACGAATCGCTGTAATAGCGAGGCGGCCCGGCGGATTCGTTTTCGACATCGGGCGACGGCGCCGTTCTCGAAATCGCGCAGCTAGTCGGCGCCTACGTAGATACAGCCCCGGGACGATTATCGGAGTCGATCATTCAATTTCGCGTTGCAAATTGTCCGTGCCGGAAACTCATATCCGGGCACTTCCGGTTCTGCCCTGGTCCCCGCCCCCGGGAAGAAGAGGTCGGCGCCGTCGGGCCCAGGCATCCAGCGGAGCTGGTTAACGACGCGGGGGCACGGGAGGCGGAAGAGGGGCGGGGGAGGGGGAGAGAGGGCTCGAAAGGGAAGAGGAGACAGACAGGAGAGAATCAGGGGGAGAGAATCGGCGCAGAAGTCACGGCCGAGGGTACGGCTTCATCCCTGACGCGGATGAGCGGTGAACTGGCTTCCGTTTTGCCCTCCAATCTACCTGCGTCAACCGTATTGCCCCCCTCCCCCTCCCCCCTCCTCTCCCGCGTTGCGTTGACATGGAATTGTAATAGTTGATGACTAATGAAAATTTTGGTTCTTCTCTTATTACGAGTTTTATAATAAAAGGAAATGTTAATCTCGTAACAAGAAGAAAAGAAATTAGATATATGTAGCTTTATTCTTTGCAACATTTCTCATCTTCTTTGAATTTTTCACATGTGTGAAAAATGTCAAATTTATAATGAATGATATCTTTGACTTGTCATTGATCATATCTTCGTATCGATCAGAAAGAGTTTTCTTCATTTTCCTTTTTATTAACGAATTTTTGTCCGTCGCTGTTGAATTTCTTCATTAATCATCGTCGAATTTAACAAGAGCGACGATTCATAATTTTTTCCTTAACCCATTATTAATTTTGACGAGAAACATTTCGTTGCTCAATTAAATATTTAAAAAATAACATTATTGTTATCTTTTCTTCTTCATATTTATAAAATTTTTCCGCGCGCACCTTTCACGATATAAATTATATTTTCCACGGCGTGAGCGAGACCATTGCTGGATTGACATATTTTACACAGCAGCCGCTTATCATTAGCTAGACTACCGGCAACGCGTAATCGCCGACGGACGTGGCGACCGTCCCCCGTTCAGCCAAGGGGTCCGTGAAAAATAGCTGCGACCTTTCCCAGAGTATAACGACCAGGTCTTCGCAACATACACGAAGGACGTGTATTAATCGTCAGCAGGTATCAGCGTCACTCGCTTCGCGGTCTGACCGATTTCATCGTTTATTCCGACACGCATACATTAGCACGCGCGACCATATACACCGGCCGTTGCTCATATACATGTCCGCGTGCGTGTATACGTTGTCCCATTTACTGCAACGATGGCAATCGGTGATTCCCGTCATGAGCTACCTGCCGCGTGTAGAAACGCGAAGGAGGAGGTGTGAGTGTTGGCGCGACATCAATCGGGCCGAAAACGGTTGGCTGGCCACGCGGTCGTTCTCGTTTTTTAACAACAATCCCGCGTCATAAACCCGTCCGCAAAACTGCTATTTACCTATCTAGCCGTCTCTCCCTTTCTCTCTTGGTACGTACTATGTCGATGGGACCTCTTTTTCCCCCCCTCTTCCCCCGATATATTCCTGTTTCCCCGCGCAACTTACTCATACCCTGTATCGGGTGGGTGGCCGAGGCAGTGGTAGTGGTTTCATCGACGATGTCTATTGGAAAATTTATTCCAATATTTTCAATTAAAGTTAGACAAAGCCGCTGTTTGATAACGCTACGTGTTTCGCCGCTCTAGTTCGCCGGGGTAAAAATAATATAGCACGCGCGAATGATCAGGAGCGGCTTTAACACTGCGTCGCTGATGCCGCGCGCGCGAGAAAGGGAGGGATAGAGAGAGAGAGAGAGAGAGAGAGAGAGAGGATAAAGCTGGTCGCGTCGCTGGTGCTGGTCGGTGATGGTGATGGCGATGGTTCGTTACCGTGGACGGTGGTGGTTGCGCACGTGGGGTTGGAGGGGGGAGGGGGAGGACGGGACGAGGTGTGGGCGACGAAGCGAGCTTGAAGGGTTGGTCGGGGAGACAATACGCGATTCCGCACGAGTACCGCACAACGAGTTCGCGTCCAGCATTTCGCCCGATCTGCTCGGCGCAATTAAGTTCCCTAATGCGGAAAGAGTCGGCTGGATGTGATCGTCTGCGATTGCTACCGCGTCGTTATTGTTGGATTAGCCCGGCTTGGAGAAGCCTAGTTGTATAAAACTGTATATTTTTCAATATGACTTATATACGTGCGCGATTGAAACGAGTTATCGAATACCGCGGCTTTATATATTTATTGAAAGCGCTGGAAACGGCGGAGATATCTGACTTTGAGATATATATATATATATATATATATATATATATACGTAAGATATATGTATTTGTGCTACAATGAAAGCACGAGATTTTTAAATACATCTACCAGTTATATCTAAATATTTATCTCTTTTTACGTTGTATATGATGTGAAAATATATTTATTAAATTAAAGTCAATCAACTTATATTTTATAAAAAGTATATTTAATAATATTTGAAAGAAACTTATATTTTTTTAATAAAAATTAAATTTCTGTTAAAATGTATGCAACAAAATATTTTAAAAGATAACTGTGTTAGTTTTAATTTTCGCGCAAACATTGACTGGTCATATCTACCATAATATATCAAGAATATATTATTTGTGTAAAACTGCATATTTCAATAGATTCCTGTTTTAATAAATACATCATTATCATTCACTTCAGCAAGAGCGATCACGTAATTATTATTCTGTTACAAATTATAATATAATCGCGAAATTCTTTTTTTCTCTCTCTCTCTCTCTCTTGAAGCTTAGATTTATTTTCTCTCGCATCGAATGCAAAACAGCGACATGCTGAAGAAATGTATTTAACTTCAGATATTTCAATGTAATCGAACGTTCTTCTCTTAATGCATTGCGAGAAAGAATACTCGGTAGCAATGCAACTAGCTGTCTGCGCGATATGCGACAATTACATGCTCGGCAGCAGGACGGCCGCAAACGTCACGTGCTTGTCAAGAGCTATCACAGCTTTCTGTTAGTAGGCATGTAGACATAAGAGAGAGACGAGGAAGACGAGAGACAGAACTATACACAGAGAAAGCATAATAGATCTGTTTACCTTACAATACGCAAGAAAGAAAGTTTAAATTTGCAATATTAGTGTCTATATTAATGGACTCGAAGACGAAAGAAAAAAAGAATTAAATTATTATATGTAAAAAAATATTATGTAATAAGAATGAGAATAATATGTTGAGAAAATCATTACACAAACAGAGAAAATCAGGTATATTACGGATTCTTGCAGAATTTATGTAGTATTAAATAAAATATCAGTGGATATCCGTAGCATGTCTAATAGCTGTTTCTGTATATCCTGTGGGTATCTCTGGTAGACATTGAAGATATCTAGCAGATATCTAATACATATCATTTTTCTGTGTGGGTAGTTTTTGTTTAAAAAGTTTCATGGAAAGAGATAGCCAATTACGATATTAATAAAAGTTACATTTAAAATAAAATATTCAGAAAGACAAGAAAGAAAGACAGAGAGAAAGTAGATAATAAAAGTAGCATAAGAAAACCTTAAATCTGCTTTTCATATAGTTGCACACACATACGCGCATACACACACACACACACACACATTTTTTATACTTTATTACTTTTCCTTCTATATCTATTCTAGGTCCATACCCAAATCTTTTACACTTTATACATACATATATAAAGTGTGCATTTTGTATAATATCTCTTTATATATATA
>NW_021849121.1:320177-321764 GCF_003651465.1 Formica exsecta | reverse complement strand
ATATATACAGGGTGGTTCAGGTAAAGTGCTACAAGCCAATAACTCTAAAAATATTTGTCGAATCAAAAGTTGTTCATGTTATGAGAAAGTTTCATGTATTTAAAGGGCCTTTCTACCTACGTAAACATAAAGTCGCCCCCGCTCCCCTTCGAGGGAGGCGAGGGGTAACTTCATAATTTCAAATGGAATCGCTTATAAAATGTTACATGTTTGGATTCTATGGAAAAAAACAAGTAAATTTTATCTAAAACATTTGTTTGAAAAATGCTTGTAACAAAAGTTATAAACATTTAAATTCTAAACGAACAAATGCCATATGCAATTTTTGAATACCGTAACGTTCTAAAAATAATCGTGCTGCACGTCGACAATTATTTTTCTCACATTCTCCCAGAATTAGCAACATATCAATTTCCACGTCAAATCGAGCCATAATTTTCGAAGTTGGTTGCTACCAGCTTAAAACTAACTAAATATATAAATCTGTTTACGTTTCCAGATAAATATGTATGTATTTATGTTTTTTTTCCGATTAATATTAAGTACATACTTTAAGGTCATTTTTGTTTTTGTTTTCATTTCAGTTGAGTTTAATGAAATGAAATCGCTAAAAGTTTAAATGCCTATAACTTTTGATAGAAGCATTTTTCAAACAAACTTTTCCGATATAATTTACTTATTTTTTTTCCCATAGAATCCAAATATATAACATTTTATAGGAGGTTCCATTTGAAATTACGAAGTTACTCTCGTCCCCCTTGAAGGAGGACCGGGGGAAATTTTATGTTTACATAGTTAGAAAGGCCTCTCGAATACATGAAACTTTCTCATGAACAACTTTTTGATTCGACAAATATTTTTAGAGTTATTGGCTTGTAACACTTTACGTGGATCACCCTATATATAATATATAGACGCATCTGCATCCCGGCCAAAAAATAAAAAGTCTAATGTATATTTTCCGGGCGGGATGCAGGTGCAGATGCAAGTGCATCCTTAAGCTTGGCCGGTGTCTCGAGCGCGGGAGTCGAAAATCGATCCGGCGCCCGCGTCGTGAGCAACGTCGTCGGCGGTCCAGGATGATACTTAATAACGCGAAATACGGTGTGCACGAGAGTAGAGCGGAGAGAAAAAGAGAGAGAGAGACACGAGTGGAATATAAGAGGAAGAAAAAGATCGACGCTCGGGCAGGGCATACGAAGGTTGGGGCTCGGTCGAACGTACACGAGGGATATATCGCGTACGCGGATCGAAGGAAAAAGGGACGAACCGATGAAATAATAGGGCTCTCGCGCAATAGCGAGTGCCCGGCATTGTGCAAGGTTGCAGCAGCCAGGCTTGTTGAATGGGAACGGGATGAATGCTGGCCAGCTCGTGTGATGCAAGAGAGCCCCCTACCCTCCCTCTCTCCTCCTCCGCTTGCCGCTCTTTCTCTTCGGAGTCCGCGCCGAAAAGCCAAGTCCGTCGGTTTTAATACTATGCCCAATGTCCACCACTTTGCACATGCATTCCTGTTTGTAATTGAAATCTGCCCGCCGCCGCCGCCGCCGTTGCTCGTTTTCTCGTTTTAGAGAGCCCTCTTCCCCC
>NW_021849121.1:308387-320168 GCF_003651465.1 Formica exsecta | reverse complement strand
CTCTCCCCCCCCCCCCCCCCCCTCGTCGATCATCCTACTAGAATCGCGCCCTGGTCTCCTATATCACTACCTCATCGATGCCTCTTTCGGGTTGTGATGGAATTGAAAGAAGAGGCAGTTTCTCGTTTGGTTGCGCGATGTTCGGAGCTACCTCTCTCCTCTTTTAATCGACTATTAATTCGCCTACTAGTTGTTGGTTTATGCTTTGAATCGGCACGAAAATGTAAAATTTGATTACTTGTAATCATTTTTTTTTTTTTTTTTAATAATGGCGGTGATCACTATTTCTAATAGTGATTCGAGGCGGAATTTTGTTTCGGAGATTCTACGTTGTTTTGATATCGTGAATCCACCTTTTGTGTGGAGGCAACATGTTGAAAAAAATTGCAATTGTTATAAAAGAAATATTTTGCTTTGTCTTTGAATTGTTGGCAAGCGTTTTAGTTTGCCATTCTTTTGATTCTATTTATTTCAATGCATGTCTAAAAATATTTAATCCGTTGCATTCGAAATAGAAAATATAATTAATGAAGCTCATATTTTTTAGTTTTCTACACTCGATAGCGTAAAGATTCTATCGAAATGTAATTGAAATTAAATGAAGCTTTATATTTATTTTTATCAGTTTCTCATTGATAAAAATTCTTTCTAGCTTTCGTATCTTTCGTGACAGAAAAATGATCGGTGACTCGACATTTACCTATCGAGATAAAACTCGACTCCAAATTGTTGTAAAAATTCCATACAATTTTATCGAAGAAAGTGCGAATAATTTAGAGTGTCCAATTTGCGGCGATATCGGGTTGCCTGCGACGATTTTGACACTTTTGCCCTGTTTTTGCGCGAAAACAATCGGGTCCTGTGTGACGGCGCAAAAATTTCCAGCTTCTCTTTAGCACGACGATTCCGTCGGGCAGATGCATGCCATTTGTGACGCGTTTAAACGAGTCTCGGGCGTGCATCGCGAATTCGCGCCGCGCTGTCCGATTCCGCATCGCTATTCATACGTGAGTATTGAACGGCGCCCGTGCGGAAAGGCCACCTGGAGAGATAGAGAGAGAGGGAGAGAGAGAGAGAGAGAGAGAGAGAGAGAGAGAGCACGCGTGGATAGTGATGGTTCTCGAACCAACGCTTGCTCGCAATTTTCGAGCAAATCGAGTGCGGATGCTCGATCGAAAGGAAATTCGATCAAAGCAGAGATATGGTCCAAATTCACAATTTACAAGCTGCATTTCAAATGCATTATACATATAATGAGCTTGATAAATTTTGGACTTTATCCACTTTTACTTCGAACATTTCGTATAAACATTTAAAGAGAAACATTTAGAGAGAGAGAGAGAGAGAGAAAGAGAGAGAGAGAGAGAGAGAAATTGACTTTTATAGTATTACATAATTTTTTTGATATTACTCCGATATATACCGTGTTTGGAGATTGACGTGAAAAGATCGATGCTCTCGGTTTGAGAAAGATTTATACTTGGGACAAGAATGTCAGCGCGCGAGTGACGTTCGTCGTTGCTCGGGCCATTCGCAGGTAATAGACAATTGTCATTACGCATCGCGGTCCCTGCCCTCGTTATTATGCCGTGTGCATGCCGATACGTTATGATTTCCAATATCCCCGGTAACCAGTCGGCGGCGGTCATTTCAGGTGTCAAAGGCTGCCCGCGCACGCGAGAAAGATACTCGTTTCTGTCGCCACGTTAATGGCTAATACGTGACGCGTTTCTAATTAACGAAGTCGGGAAACGAGCGGAGACGACGAGAAGAGAGAAACGGTCTGTCGACGGACATATACATATATATATATATATAGGGCGAAAAGAAGGAAACGTGAAACATTGCAGGACTCGAGAGGGATGGACGTTTAAGTCGTTAAGGATAATAGCAATTTGTTTTTAAAAAATTTTATTATTACAGTCAAATAAATTTTATAATCTTCATTGCAGAATTAAGATAATATACGTATACTTTCATTAATGATATAATATAAATGAATAGTTTGAAATATAAGCTCTTTACAGAGGATAACGTTTTGTCGAACATTTTAATATTCTATAAGAAAGAATTATTATATAAAAGTTTTATTTTTTGGGACTAAAAGGTATTTTAATTTTTTTTAATATTCTTTAATACTCTTGGAAGTTTACATAGATAGATATTTGTCAGGTGTAAAAAAGCGAGTGACAGAAAATTTTATATTAATGTTATATATTTTTCAGCGTTTTACATATACAAAACAATAGTAGTGGAGATAGAAAATATTATTACAAGTTGGTGTTTATTGTATATAATATCATCCTGTAAAGATCTTCATATTAAAATATATTTCAATATAATACTATACGATTTTATAAAGAAAGGAAAAGGGCGAGAATTATGAGAAGCCGTTTGAATAAATATTTTCTATTAATTTAGCATATACATGTTTTAATTTGCGCTTTTTTCTATATTCATGAGATAAAAAAGGCATAAAAACAGGAGAAAGGACTGCGTATCAGAGGGATCTTTTTCTAAATAAACCCTTTTACGATTGTGAGCTTGAAAGTTAACATTATTATTTAATGTACTAATTAAACGACACACGGAGATAACATGTGTAATTTATGATAATGCGTAGTAGAAGCGCAACTGCATCGTTTTACAATAATAATAAACATCGCTTTACTCCTGCGTTCACGGTAATCCCGAAAAGTCGTTTCACCTCATGCATCCTATATCATTAAGATAAACATGATAGCCTCGGGTGCCATTTTCGAGAAGAAGTTCCAGCTATGCACTCCTTCAGGACACGCGTTCGCGTAAATTCGCGTAAATTCGCGCGTGAGTGCGTGCGTGAGTCGCGTGTGCATGCGTGAGCTGCGTATGCGTCGGCATCGTTGCCGGGGACTCGATTAAACTGCTAAGACTAATCCGAGTAGTAATACTTAATAGCAGCTCGGAGCAGTGCCCGGGCCAAGTTCTCCTAAGTGAATTAACCTCGGGTTAATCTCGAGTTAAGGAAACCCCTAAGCAGACCTCGAGTGATCCCCGCTACTTCGTTAGATCGGCTGCTTCACCCTTCTTGAGCATCCGTTCGCATGAACTACCGAGAGACGTTGAGGATTCTGTCGGGATTTGTCGCGATCTTTGACGTGTCGAGAAATGCTGGTATCAAAAGTATCAAAGATTGCAAAAGATACATACATACAGTTGGAAAATCTGTCTTTTCTTGTTAAAAAATATGCTGGTTAAATTTTTTGTGTCAAATATTTAACACACGTGTTAATTTGACATATTGCTGTTATTCTAATTGAACTTAAACAAATTATTAAAACAAGAAAAAATGTAAAAATAACACAATATGCACATATTTTTCTTTTTACACAATAGATATGTATTATTAGTGACGGGATTTATCTGTTAAAATTTACAGAAAAAAATGTTGATTTTATTCGACAATAGAAGTGAGACTGACTAGTGAGAATGAGAGTGATAGACCTTCAATAATATTTCTCCAAGTTAATTTTATCATTAAAGATAAGTTGATTTTACACAAAATTTATTTCAAGTTAGTTTGCATTTATTTTATGTTGAAATATTATTAATGTCATTATTTGACATATTCATATTATGTTAATTTAACACAAAAATTTTTATGGACTCTTTGGAACATGCGAGATATGTTAAATTCAAGCCAAATTTTTTTCAACGATGTAAATACTAATCTATGAATTATAACAATGGCTGGAAAGAGAACATTAATGCGTTATATTGTGTGAGGAAGAAGGCATTTAAAGTTTTTACTCTGTCTTACAAAATATACCTGGAGGGACAACTAAAATTCTGTTAATATTTAATAGAGTTGTGGTTTATGCCTCTAAGTATTCTATAAGATAGAATAAAAACTTTAAAATGTGCGCGCATTTTCCTCTCAAAGCAGCGTTTTGGCTTACGCGCCCCTTTTTTAATTCGATAACTTTGGCTTGGTAACGAAGGGTAACATTTATTTAATTTAAGGACGAGCTTATCCAATTTCTCGAGAAGAAGCTGCTTATATTAATCTGTTCCTGAGATCCTGAAATCACGATTCCCGAGTGGCTCTAAAGTGGTATTATCAAACAAGTTATGAGTCGCGTAAAGCTTTTAGTATGGTATAATCGCATATCGACCATATGAGAGGTATCTTGTAATATAATCTTTTTTTTTTGGCGGGGAGGAGAAGAGGAGGAAACATTTATTTTGTGCCTAATTATTATTGAAAAGTATGAAACTCATTTTCTGATCAAGATGAGGCGAACTACTACTCATAACTACTGTTATCTTAGAAAAAAATAACTAAAGCCAATTATTGTCGATGTTACGAAGCTTTTATTTTTATAACCACGTTATATCCTGTTATTCTGACTAGAATTGTTTTCCTTACCCAACCGAAGTATGTATATTGTAAGTTTACATTTACGAGAATGACATAAAAAAGGCAATTTTATGTAAAGCACATCTAATTATTAAAGAATATTGCAGTTACATGCAACTTTATCGAAAATGAGTAACAATTTTGTTGCGAAAGAATATCACTGTATAAGGAAAATTATCTTTAATTGTATTCTAAATAATTCATTTTTAATTAGATGTGTGCGTGCGTATTTTTTTACTCGACAAAATATTTATTATACATTTTGTTCTTTTGTTTTAATCATGTTCCATATTTGCTTTTATACACGGGGAATCGTGCATTTATACGATACGCTCGCGCGTATTCGGTTCATTTTGTTCGCGATATATTACTTGCCACGCTTCGCGTGACGGATGTTTTGCATCGATGTTTCACGCGTTACGATTTTTGTTTGAGGCATCGCGATTTTTAACGCCGCACGTATGTTATTTCCGCCATACGCGCGAATGAAACTCGAGGCATCTCCACCGCGATGACGCATCGTCGACGTGGTTGCAGATCGTGCAGGTTTCGTCGACAACGAACCAAGTTTTACAAACGGCTCGCCTGTCACGAAACCCGGACGTCTACGTCCATGTGCTTGACTCCTTCTCTTGATGTTCCTCTCGTCCATTCGCATTTACTTGCTAATATTTTATTGAATGTTTATGCAAAATTTTCTTCATTTCTCTTCATCCTCGTTCTGGATTTTAGAATGTATTTCGTAGATCGTGGTAGAGTTATATTTCTTATACGAAATAATATTAGAGATATTAGATTTTATAGAAGATAATTAAATGCGAAGATTAAAATGCACACGCATTGCATTTATGATGTAATCTTGATTAAAGAATAGGCGAGGAAAAATTAACTTGATGCTTTATGAATTTAATGTTACGACAAATATTCTGATCTTAATAAATATTGACAGTCTTCTTTATAAATCGCATTATGAATAAATAGAATAATGTTTCATTTTATATGACAGATTGATACGTGCTTGTGAAACTGATATTGGGATCAGAAATGTAGCGTAAAACAGATGGTAATATACAATTGTTGATTCCGTGAAATCATTTAGATTTAATTTAGCTGCAGAAAAATACAGCAGACCTTCCTTTTCATTAAATTGTGAAGTAATTTAATTTCAATTTAATTAAACTTCGTGTACGCTTTGTATACAACAATATCTAGAGACTTAATTGTTAGTTTAAATGAGATATTTAATATCGAAAATTGAAATCTAATATAAACAATGATTTTCGTCGATATTTCCGCTAATAAGGAACACACAAGTGTATACAAATTCATCCGAAGTTCCGGGAACGTTAATCCGGGACATTCAGTTTTAACACTATGTAGTCCGTTAACCCAGACAGGAGTAAAGCCGGTGGGAGATGTAGCCTTTGAAAAAAGGCTGTGTGCGGAGGACAACGCGCTGCTCTCACGGCCGTGTAATTATTATCGATTCCATTACTGCGTCCGTAATACTCTCGACAAAATTACCGCAGTCGCCGTATCATATCGCGATCGTTACGGCGGGCTCGCCGTTTAATCAGCGCTTACGATGATATTACATGAGAGCGCGACGTGAGCGATGTGAAATTATTGTAAGCCGTGGCCGCTAAATATTCCGCGAGCGGCCGCTAATCAGCGTTAACCGAGTTAATAATAAGCGCATTCGATTTATTCGCTGTCTGTTATCGAGGTTGGGAGATACGAAGAAGGAGGATAGTCGACGATAAAGGAGAAGGACGGCCACGAGGGTGTCTTCAAGGGAGAAAAACAGAGAACGCGCGCGCGAGAGAGAGAGAGAGAGAGAGAGAGAGAGAGAGAGAGAGAGAGAGAGAGAGACAGAGAGGTTGACAGGCATTGTTTGCATATCTTCGCAAGAGAGATGAGGCGACCGGGGAGGACAAGCGGGAGCGAATGAGTCGATGAGTGGGATACCTAATGAAATTACGATGTTACTTCCCTGAAAGACACCTTGTAGAGGTGAACACGCGGGCGTATATACACGGGCGACCAGAGCGTAAAGTTCAACCCCTGTATCACGAGAGGAGAGCTACCGCGTGTATGCGCGTATCTGCGTATGCGTGTTTTTCCACGCAAGGGTGCGTATGTATATGTACATGTGTATAAACACGCGGGTCGGATGTCCCGCTACCTGCTAACGCGTGCCGCGAAGCGAGCCGACACGCGTGCTCTCTCGCCGCGGAAAAGCTTTTCGCAAAGCACCGAACGAGAGCTTTGTGAAAAGCGCAATTGACAGCGCCTTCCTATTAGTAAACGAAAAAAATATCAGGGAAGGGGAGGAAAATAGCGTCGGCGCGAGTAGAGAGAGATGATGTTGCGAGTGTCGGAGCGATAGAGACGCATCCCGGGAAAGTACTTGTCCCCTTCTCCCCCCCCCCCTCCTCCTCCTTTTTTTTTTGTCGTATTAATCGGTTAAACTTCCATACGCGTAAAGCTGACGTCCGTTGACTCGTCGCGATATTCGATAAAAATCTCTGGTCGATCGCTCTTCTCTTTGAGAGACGAGGGTCCGGTTCATCTCGGGGAACCGCCGAGATGAAAAGTACGATCGATTTTGAGTACAGTCTTTTATCCGCCTAAGTAAAGTCGTTTATCTGCCTGTAAAAAGCCGGTTTCCGTCTTTCATCCGAGACAATTTCGTTTTCTACGGCAATGATTAAAATTACGAAAGGGACAGAAATTTACCCAACTTTATGCTTTGCTTGCGAACTTAGATTACAACGATACGTAATATCCAGGACATTTTTTTTTTTGCTTCCTCATAGAGGTAGCTTTGTTTTCGTGACAAAATTTTTTTTCAGAAGCAATGTGCAAGTTTCTAATTTGCACAACTCTACTTGTTTTTTTTTTTTTTTTGAGAAGAGAACCGATCGCACAGGCCGTTAGATTAAACTTAAAATCAGTAATCGATTCGCGATTAAAGAGTTCGATCTCTACTGGCGTTCGTCCCAGAGGCGGCATTGTGATATGGAACAATGCTATGGTGTCTTGTAATTATGTTAAGTACGCCATCGCATAAACCGTATAGTGCACCGACTATAGTCAACTATCACCGCATCCGATAGTTGGTTGCCCCGAGATTCACCCTCGCAGACGTCGAGAGGAAGACGGGAGTTGCGTGGAGGAGGTAGGGAAGGAGGTAGGGAAGAGCATATTATGCGAGCCGGCCTATAACGTAACGCTGTTACAGAGTAGCGCAACCGACCGCTCTTGTATGATCAGATGCTAACTAACAGTACTTTGGTAGCGCGCGCATGCTTAACGTATGGCTCTATCGAGTATTTGCCGGCATCGCATCTCGTATGCCACGATTTAATTACATTTCGACACAAGTTTTTCAAGCTTTTACAAGCGCGTGTATATGTAATAATATCTACATACATACATACATACATATATACATAGATGAGTTTTATATAAGGTGATGAGATATTAAAATGGTTTGAAATAAAATATTGAAATGATTATATTTTGAAATACGTGCTCACATTTCTCTCTCTTTCTCTGTGATGTTATTATGATAAATAATTATTATGACGCGTAATAGTTCGAAAATTTGATTTAAATTTAATATATATTGCACGTCCTAAATGGTCTACACAAATTTTTGTGTTAATTTAACATAATATGAATATGTGTGTTAAATGGTGATATTAATACTATGTTAATATTTCAACATAAAATATGTATGCAAACTTTATAGTAATTTGAAATAAATTTTGTGTAAAATCAATATATTTTTAATGATAAAATTAACTTAGAAAAATGTTATTGACGGTCTGTACACACAGAAAAATGCATACTATATACAAGTAAATATTACTTGTTTCAAGTATTTCAAAAGTTCATATATCCGCAAATCTATCATAAGTTCATCATAAGCATCAAATTTATTCAAAATGTATTCTGAATCCTAGTAAATTTAATAATTCAATCAAGAATATTAAATTATATACTTGAAAGAAATACACTAAATTTTTCTGATCTAATAAATTTTCTTACATTAAATTAGCCACATCTGACTTTTCTTCGATAAAATTTTATAATGTTCTTCAAAAGAAAATAATTACTTTTTTTGAGTACATGATAATGAGTTTTTCTAAAATTTGTGACAGGTCTATTTTAAGACTATTATTAAGAAAATATTCTTTGTTAAAGATAACTGTTACTTAAAAGAAGTAAAGTAAACTGAGTAATCATTTTACTTAGCAAAAGAATATATTTTTCTGTGTGTAGTTACTCTCACTCCTATTGTAGAATAAAATCAATATTTTTTCCTGTAAATTTTAACAGATAAATCCTATCACTAATAACACGGAACATATCCATTGCGTAAAATTAAAAATATATGCACATTGTGTTATTTTTACACTTTTTTCAGTTGTTTATTGTTAATAATTTAACATTTGAGTTTAATTAACACAACAGCAATATGATAAATTAATACATGAATGTATTAGATATTTAACACAAAAATTTTAACCGGTATAGTTTTTAACAAGAAAACATAAATTTTCCGTAAGGTAAATGTCCCAATGGCCGGACATGTTCCAATATCCGACCACATTGAAAAAAAAATATTTACCATTTATTTGAACAATTATGAATGAAAATAATAATTATTGTAAAAAAAAAACTCCAACATTTGACGATTAATTGGGGGAAAAAAATAAACTTAATTTAAAATTTTTGTATTAAAAAAAATTGATTAAATAAGCATGTGTCTAAGATTAGGCAAAATGATGGCCGATCGTTAACAAATTCGTTAAGCGCAAGCATCTAATTAAATAGTATGAAAATTGGATATTTAATTATATTTGTGAATAAATAATTGAAAATCTAATTTCAAAAATTAGTTAGAAACTCTCTTTGACGAAACTCATCATAAAAATCACAATTAAAACCATATTTTTGAGCGTTTGGAGACTGGTACATTAAAAATACCAGTGGTCCCACTCGCCGGACGTATGTGCAAATAATAATAAAAAAAAGATAAAAAGAAAAAAAGAGAACAAAAAAAAACTGTAAAAAATTAAAGTAATTGAAGAAAAGAAAACAGAAAAAGCTAAAAATGATACAAATAGAAGAAAAAATATTTTACGTGAACAGAAAAAGTCATTAAAAAAATGTCAAAAAAAAATTAAACTTTATTTAACTAATTATATGATTATGTATTATTATTCGGTCTGTTATCTGCATGTTCGCTGATGTTAAGAAATTTAGCTTATAAATTAAATGCTCTGTTTTATGTTTCCAGATTATGCAACAAATTATTTTTATAATTTTTGACAATATAAGAAAATATTTGAAATAGTCAAGAATGCTTTACTTTAGAAGTTGCCATATTAACAACTCACTTTAATTTAAACTTTTCTCATTCATCAATACCATTTTCTTTGAACTTTTCATTATCTACATTAAAAGCATGTTGATATGCTTTAGAAAATTTGTATTCGTGTGCAGTTATGGTCGCATGTACTAGAGGTAGTCGGAAAGCGTCGTGGCAAGAGTGACGATAGGGAGTTGGAGTGCGAGTGCGAGAGAGAAGGTCAACGGGAGGAGCACCACGTTGATGGTTGACGTATCTGTATGCCGCAGTGATGGCAGACAAGCACGTATATCAAATAATTAGATTTCGGCCTGAAACGTCAATAACCATGTCAAACCATTACCCGTGCGAGACCCCGTCGACCGGTTCAGTGCTGGTTGGTCGGTCGACCGACGACCGGCCGGGAAGAGCCGCATGCCTGTCTGACTAGACTGCTGCTGCCTCTCCTGCCTAGATGGCTGGCTGGCTGGTTGGCTGACTGGCTGGCTGGCTGGCTGGCTGCTCGCGAATTTAACCGAGTTAGCAAACAACTCATTTAACGAAATTAGGGCCCCGAGCGTCGCTTAAAATCGGAGAAATAAAATTACGCTGCGAAGCGACGGGGAGGGTGGACCGGCACCGGCAAACAGGAAGGAAAGGGAGACGTCCGCTTCGCGTTGAGACTTGTGCTGCTGCTGTTATTGCTGACGCGCTGGTCACGAAAGGAATTTTTTTTTTAATGGAAACTCGTTACTAGGCTAAACTCGTGGCTTCGCGCGCGCGGCGGCTTCACGATGAATCGGAAATATATAGGAATATGCGATAATTGCTTTTTATACGTTGTAGCTAGATACTCGCTGTCTACGACGTGTTACGAAATTTATTGCTTTTTTTTTTCTTTTAAACGAGAATTTTCAAAAAATTTCAACTTTTTATTGCTGTAAACAGTATTTCTATAAATGCGGAACACAATCTGTGTGTGAGTATGTGCGTGTATGAAAAATTTACATATTTTCTAAGAGAGAGAAATATTTCTCATATAATATATTTATAAAAATCGCCTTTGTAATTTTATATAAAAAAAAAAAATGAGATTTTATTCTAACGAAGAGAAATCTATGTATCTGCACCAAAAATAAAATTTTTGTTGATCAAATAAATGCATTTTGTCAATTTTGATTTTTTTTTCTTAAATATATACATACTTGGTTTTTAAAAATGTTTTGTTATATTAAATAAATTATTATTTGCATGTAATAAAAAATTATAATTTTAGAAGTAAATCATTTAAAATTTTAATATAAAAGAAACATTTATTTATTGTAAAAATGAAAAATTATTTATTAAAGAAAACCTGTATTTTTGAAACAAGCAGCCAAAAATTAAAAAATGTTTTTTTAAAGGAAGTAATTTAGTATAATAAAGATAAAAAATTTAATATAATTATTTTTATTTGCAAATAAAAGCATACTTTGCTTTTATTTTATATGTTTTATTAATTCGAATATATTTGCTGCTTGATTGAAATAATTAATTGCTTTGCAAGTATTTAAATAAATAATTTCTTTTTTAAAAAGAATTTTTTTTTTTTATCTCCTAAAATATCTAACATTCTTCTCGTTCACGATATTTTAGAAAGAAGACGGTGTTGAAAACGTCCGGAACACCGTATATACGCGAAATGAAAAGAAGGATATTGAGATACCGAATTTGAGAAAGACAAAGAGAGAGGGAGGGAGAGAGAGAGAAAGTGTGTGTGCGTGTTATGTGTATATATGCGGGTGTAAAGTGCGAAGGAAATGTCGTCGGCGACGTCAGGCGTTGCCGCTCGGACGAAACAATGCACGTTGCGCGCCTTCCGTTCGAGATATGATTCGAGCGTGCCGTTTGCTCGACGTTTCACGTTTGCTCGCGCCAACGAGCGAGAGCGACACACGCGCACGCACGCACGTCGCAATCGCCCGCATTGTGCACACGGGGTACATTGTACGCGGAAAGAGACGATATATATATATATATA
>NW_021849121.1:301185-308362 GCF_003651465.1 Formica exsecta | reverse complement strand
TATATATATATATATAGAATAACAGGTTCAGCGAGAATCGGTCTGGCTATCGCGGCTTTACTATCTGACAGCCTCTTCCCTCGTCTTCTCCCTTCGTCATTGTCCCTCGCCTCCCACACATCCACAGTGACTCGCGGCATGCCGCGAATTCAGGAAGTGACGTCACTTTGTTACCTTTTTAACCAGCTATTGTTGCCTCTCGGTTAACGGTGAAAAGTGGAGCAGAATACCTAAGAGAATCGAATTATGTATTGGAGAAGGACAGAGATGTTATTCAGATATTCCATTTTCAATAGATCTTCTCGTGTTGTATATGCGCGTATATACATATAGGAAGAAAATTCAATTGCGAATTTAATCGGTATCGTTCTGGACATATTCAATTTCTACGAATGCTTTTGTCACTCCTGAAAATTGAGTCGGTGATGTCATTCGATCAGATTGACTAGCCCCGCGTCATAAAATAGATATTGGCAGATATATTACGTTTTTTAAATTTGTTTAATTACACATTCTCTTTCGGCCACGATATAACGAAACATGAAAGTCGAGTGTACAAAGAAATAATTTTAAGACGTGTTCGAGCAAATGTATTTTCCTGATTTAAATCTCAATAGAAAAAAAAAAAACGGCGCTTCTATTTTTATCTTTTTCCTTTTTTTTTTTTTTCATACACCTTTGACGAGCTTGCAAAGCGCGTGAACGTGTTTCATCCGCCGGTTTTTGAGCTACGCGAATCGATAAATTCGTAATCTCATCTCGCGATCCTGTTAGGCGTGCGCTAAACTCGCGTCGTATGGCGGCGGGCAATAAGAGTTTGCGCTGGTCGAAATCGAGTTATTTACCTGATTGCGAGTTTTGTGAAAAATCGTAATGAACTTCGGGTCGCGAGAGTATCCCTCAACTTTCGCAATTTAAACGTCGAGCTCGGTCGGATAATTGCGCAGGTCGCGGAAGCACGAGAGACGCGGAATTAATACACACCCGGTACTCCTAAATCCGTATACATTGTGGATCATTGTGCGCGATTTTATCGCGCGCGCGAGACCTTTTCACCCCAAAACTCGTTAGTGTTTCTGTAAGTAAGAACGTCTTTCGGTCGACTCGATATAAGTTTCTTTTTTTCTCCCTATCTCTTCGGAAATTTAAGGATGTTTTGGCCGTACAATAGTAGCAAAAAGTCTTTCTTAAAAAAAGAAGATATATTTCTTATAATTATATTTTGGAAAATCCAATAAATAAATTTGGATTATAAAAAGAATTTAAGTATCAAAAAATAATATAATTTTTGACGCGTCTTCATAAAAGAAAATAGTTGTGATTAATATTTTTCCTAATTTAAGATAAAAACTTTTGATCGTGAATACTCCTTGAAATCAATTGTAAGAAACAAAAAAAAAAGAATAATTTAAGTATTTTGCTGTTATTTTTGGTAAATAACTTTTAAACAAGTAAATGGATTTAAATCAAGTTTTGTACAAATATTTATTAGCTTGTTAATATATGTGAAAATTTTTATTTCACTGGCAATGTTTTTTCCTTGTCAAATTTGTCATGCCTTTGTCAATGTTTTGACATATGACACATACATCCTTAATTACTGAATCGCTAGGTAGTTTATTCGCGTGAGAAATATATATTTGTATAGGCATTTATTAATTTCCTGACTTTGCGATCTTTATCTTTTCTGTTCCTCGCGCGGTATCCCGTATTAATATCCTACCTTGCCATTGTCTTTGGATTTACGGTAAGCTCTTCGTCTTGCGCCTCTTATTCAATTAAACTTTGCGAAACAAACGGTAATGAATTTAGATATTCCGAGATGCGTTCAACTTGTAGAAAAAGATACGTCTTCCATCTTCCCTCGTCGCGCTCGCGAGGGGCTCCTTCTCCGAGTTCATCGACACTATAGGGAATAAGCCCCGGGATTAAGTTGACCGCAGTAGTATAAATCATTCTCTAGACAGACATTGCGATTGCGGTCGATCCTTATAGCGTATTCCACTTTAAATAGAAACCACCGATCATATAGTCAGACTACTTTGCAATATTATCGCATATCTACAGATTGGTTAAAGCAATTATAAGAGTATAAGAAATTTAATTATTAATATGTTTTAATAATATTGAATGAAATTATTAATTAATTATATATTCATTAATTATATATATATATTATTTCCCGCGCAAGTAAAAACATACGTGTTACACGGATTTTTTCTATCCATAAATTCGTACATGGTAATCAACCTCTCACCTACTTGCTGATAGATTTCGTATTCAGCGTTATTTCCGTCTCTCTCTTTCTCCCTCTCTCTCTAAAAGTACCGAACTCATTCTATTCACACACCGGGCGCGAAGATGGAAGGCAGGGAAAGGAGTAGGTACCCGGCGAGAAACGAGGCAGGAAACGAGAGAAGACGAATAAATTTGCGGCAAACCGTCCCCTCAAAACGCGGCATGCAAATGGCTCCCGGGGCAATTTCAAATTTTACGGTTCTAAAAGTCGTAGGTGCGACATTCCCTCCCGCCGCTACTTCTACCACCGTGAAAGTTACCCCTGCGGCTTTCCCACCCGTCCTCCCTATCGGCGAATCGTATTCACCCCTCCCGTTAAAATGTCTCGCTAAAAAGTTCTCATTCGCGGAAATTGTTCACCGCGCAACGCGTCCGAAGGAGGATATTCCCGTCACGTTCGCTCAATTATTATATCTAAACGAAAGCGCGCGAATCCCATCGTCGACTTTCTCCGGAACCCATTCAGGTCGGAAATGCCGCGAAAAGAGCTCATTAAATCCCCTTTGGGGAAGAGTTCCTAGATGCGACTATTTCTTCACTCACGAGATTCAGCTGAATCGTTGGACGATATTTTACATCATTTTTTAAAACTCCGATTTTACTGATTATAAATATTATTCATTAATTAAAAAAATAAATTATATATTTATAATAAATTATATAAATTATAACTGATAAAAAATAAAAAATGTATAAGTTTTAATCGAAAACGTTTATTTTTAATTGATGTAAACTCTCTAAAATATCGTGTATGTATATATAATATATTAAAAATGAATAACAAAAAATAAAATTAATTAAAAATAAATTAAAAATTTTTGATTAAAACATGTATTTTTTATTTTATAAATATATGTATATATATATATATATAATTTGTTTTAAATTGAATTAAAAATAAAATATAGATACGTTTGATAAAGTGCTTGGCATATAAAAAGACAGATACTTGTAAGAACTTGCTGTATCCATCGATCTTGGTTAATCCATCTGTTATTGAGCGGAAGAGGACGACGTTATCCTCGAACAGTTTCGAGAAATGAATTCCGATGTGCTTTTCCTTTCAGCGCTTTAACGAAATTTTAAGCATATCCGCGGCCCAAGGTCGATTTCCATTTCCGGCATCTCACACAGCGTCTCTCCCAATTAAAGAGCCCGCCGAAGTTTCTTGCGCTGCGAGCACCAATTTCCTCGCGTATCTCGCCAAAGACTGGATGCGCAATTCTCGCCAATCTAAGTTCGCGACGACTTTAATTATGCGTAGGCTACATCGAGCATCCGGAACAACGGGACGAAAAAAAAAAAAGGAAAGAAAAAAAAGAAGAAGAGATAGAGAGATCGAGAAAGAGGAAAAGAGCGCGCTAAATTCAGAGCATTCTCCCGCGACATTAAGAGCAGATAATATCGGGCGACATTCTTTTGATCGGTGAATTTCTTTCGCATTAAATCCCTTGCCAATCGCACGTTCCGCCTTATTATCGAGCCATGGAACAATCACGTATTTCTCTTGCCTCGATACTGATAACTCCTCTCGTATTTTTTGCTCCTAATCTATTGTGCCGCGTTACAATAGATATCAGTAGTTGGACATTTCCAATCTGAGCATTATCTCTTTGTTCCTCGTTATCCGCCAAGATACTATAGTGAAACCTCAATTCGTCCGAGGTTCTCGAGTCGATCTCTCCGGACAATCCATCCATTACGTGATGTTACATCACGTTTTATTAATGATAACACGCAATTATAAACTATAAATAAAGATTCTCTCACTTCCGCTAAAAGGTTTAACGGTAAACGTCATTATCACGTTGATAATGCCACCAGTAATAATTAATAATATGCGCGATGTTGTCGATAAAATTATTTCTACCTTCGAATTTAATTTATCTCTCGCAGAGCTTCCATCTAAAACCGCTAAACGGATCTTTTCTGTAGCCCCTTTTCGCGTTTGATGATAACCACCGATAACACTGTTCCGATAACGCCACTATACGACAACATACCTTCAACGCCCGCGCAATCTCTACTAACGGTCGCAATTTAAAACCGTTAAACGCGCACAAACGAATCTTTCTTTATGATCGTGAAATTTATATGATTGCGCTCGATTTTCGCTTTGCACCTACAGGAGCGCTTTCGTTTCACTCGCTAACTGAAATATTGCGCCGATAACGAGGACATACGCCGACCGTGTGGGAGTTAGGGCTCGGAAAGAGAGAGATACGGAAACTACCCGATATCTCGCATATATAGGGTAATGTAAAAAAAAAAAAGAAATTCACAAATATGAATGATACATAGAATTCATAGAAATATATCGAGCTAACATAAATTCGCAAAAATCTCTTTTGAAATCTGAGGTAAAAAATTTATTTTTAGGAGCTAATATTATAAGTAATATATAAGAAAGCTGAGAAATTAATTAAAATGAAGATTAAATTAATTGTTAAGCCGAATGTGAAACTATGTGTTCGACGTATTAGCTCATATCAGCTTTCACAACCCCAAAAAAAGAAAGAAAGAAATCATGTGTCTTTCTGTCAAAATTAATTCGCCGATCTTTAATTGATTATTCTTTTCGCCTATTTTCGTGAATATTGCACTTTTTAGATTTTTCGATTCTTTTTCGCGATCACCCTATACATTGTCCATCGCGCCGGGATCCATTCCGTCCAAGTGGCGAGCACGTACGTGTAATCTCGCCGCATACACGCGCGATTCCGCGCCAGATATCAGGGAGCACGACCGGAGAGCTTACCGGGGGATCAATGGTCGTTCAGTGGCGTTTTATCCGTCCGGGTTTAAGCGTTAATTTTTACGAATGAACTGGGTAACCGAGCCGTGAGCGCGGCTTTGGCGGGCGTGCGTGCGCGAGCGTGCAGCATTTATCGAATTTACAACTTTCCGGTGTGCCACGTGAATTTATCGATGGGATTTGATGGAATTCGCGAACGGTATCATCGTACATTTCATGTAGCTCGCGCGCGTCACGAGTTATGCGAGATTTCGAGAGACAATAAAATGTAAAATATTTCATTTTATTATATGTATATTTCGAGATAATAATTTTAAAGACGCATAGAGTATCATTTATATTTTTTTCGATAAAGGCAAACTATAAACATCCAACAGCAATTTAATTAAACAAAGGAGATAACCGTATAAATGATGGATTACTCAATCCACTTAAAGTATAATGCAAATAAACTAATGTTTATCTTAAATCGAATACTAACATATTCTGTTCTAGTTCACAGAAATAATCTATCGAGTTTTAAAATTATAATAAAAAGAGATAATACAAAGATAATTTTCCATTAAATTAAAAGGCGAAACTTTGTATTACTTTGTCATTAAACTTTAAGAAGAATTTAAGAGTGATAATAGAACGGTGATTCGCTCTTCCTTCTCAAAGACGGTTATGAGTGACTAGCGTTAACATTAATAGTGTTCTGTCTTAGATTTGAATATTTTAAAGATTCATGAATATTTACACTTACTGATGTTATCACGAGCATAAATACGGTTTTAGCTCGCGGATTATTCGCGCATAAATTATCCGCGATGATAACGCGAATAATTATTTAATTTACTTCTCGCGGTTAATTTTATACGCGCAAGAGCACCTCTTTTTCTCATGGCTTTTTAGTGTTAATGTATATTCCTTTATCTTATCGCTATTTCGTTTGCTGCGAATTAATTATATCTTTCGACTTTTGACAGAAGATATTTTATTTTTGCTGAAACATTTTAACTCCTTTTTTTAGAAATAAATTCTTTTTCCTTTTATATAAATTTCCAAAAATTAGCAATGATCGTAAAATGTTTCTTTCTCCTTGCTGCAATAAATATTTCGGCAAATCTGTGTTTATCCAGTTGACCACTGTGCCTAACGGGTGACGCAGGTAATTGCTTATGGCTTGATGGTCCAATTCGTGCTTAATGATCCATCGTTTTGGTTGGATCGCGAAATTGGATACGAGCGATAATGATACCATTGCGCGAAACGCTCGATAGACAACTGGAACGATAGACAAAAGAGTGAGTCCGAGTAACGCGACGATACGCAAATGACAATTCGACAAATTATATATGCGTATTCGAGTGTGCTGACCGTGTCAATTCGTGCGATTCAATAATGATTTTTCGCGCTATCAGAATTAATCGCGCGTATCGATTAGTATCAATATTAAATAATAGACGTAATGATCCGCGGTTTATCCATTATTATTACAATTTCAACCAAGTTCGAGATAAAAATAGCGAATATGAAATTTTCATTTTTAACCGACTTGTCTCGGGCAAACTGTTTTTTATCACTAGTTATTTCCATTGCATAAAAAAATACGCGCGTGCAGAGATTTGAGATTAACTTTTCGTGACACTAAAAAAATTTTCCCGATACGCACGAAATACATTTTAACGGTTACGAAAAATTTCGGACACTATCGACGAATGAATAATTTCTCGTTTCGTCGAACGCGCGCGTTGCTTTTTGGATATTAAAGGTTAATAAAATATACGCGATGCCGATGCGTTTAAAAGCCGCGATTTTAATATTCGGAGACGCAATCTCGACCTTGTATCCAACAACTTCGCGATCTCGCGGCGATTGTTGGGATCAGGGGAAGCTGAAGCTTCGCGAGAACGCGAAGGAGGGGAAGTCGCTCTCGTCCCGACGACGTGTCTCACGAAGATGATCCCGACAAAACCGAAAGACAATCCGACTCGGCGGCTTAACAGCTGTCTGTCGGCTTAACCGGAGACGGGAGAAGAAGCTGGGAAAAAGCGATGGCAAAGATCACGGCAACTCGCGAACGGGTCAGGGGAGCTTAGTATGCATTGCGTGATAGCTCGCATATATCCATTATATTACGCT
>NW_021849121.1:297298-300880 GCF_003651465.1 Formica exsecta | reverse complement strand
AAAAAAAAAAAGGAAAGAAAAAAAAGAAGAAGAGATAGAGAGATCGAGAAAGAGGAAAAGAGCGCGCTAAATTCAGAGCATTCTCCCGCGACATTAAGAGCAGATAATATCGGGCGACATTCTTTTGATCGGTGAATTTCTTTCGCATTAAATCCCTTGCCAATCGCACGTTCCGCCTTATTATCGAGCCATGGAACAATCACGTATTTCTCTTGCCTCGATACTGATAACTCCTCTCGTATTTTTTGCTCCTAATCTATTGTGCCGCGTTACAATAGATATCAGTAGTTGGACATTTCCAATCTGAGCATTATCTCTTTGTTCCTCGTTATCCGCCAAGATACTATAGTGAAACCTCAATTCGTCCGAGGTTCTCGAGTCGATCTCTCCGGACAATCCATCCATTACGTGATGTTACATCACGTTTTATTAATGATAACACGCAATTATAAACTATAAATAAAGATTCTCTCACTTCCGCTAAAAGGTTTAACGGTAAACGTCATTATCACGTTGATAATGCCACCAGTAATAATTAATAATATGCGCGATGTTGTCGATAAAATTATTTCTACCTTCGAATTTAATTTATCTCTCGCAGAGCTTCCATCTAAAACCGCTAAACGGATCTTTTCTGTAGCCCCTTTTCGCGTTTGATGATAACCACCGATAACACTGTTCCGATAACGCCACTATACGACAACATACCTTCAACGCCCGCGCAATCTCTACTAACGGTCGCAATTTAAAACCGTTAAACGCGCACAAACGAATCTTTCTTTATGATCGTGAAATTTATATGATTGCGCTCGATTTTCGCTTTGCACCTACAGGAGCGCTTTCGTTTCACTCGCTAACTGAAATATTGCGCCGATAACGAGGACATACGCCGACCGTGTGGGAGTTAGGGCTCGGAAAGAGAGAGATACGGAAACTACCCGATATCTCGCATATATAGGGTAATGTAAAAAAAAAAAAGAAATTCACAAATATGAATGATACATAGAATTCATAGAAATATATCGAGCTAACATAAATTCGCAAAAATCTCTTTTGAAATCTGAGGTAAAAAATTTATTTTTAGGAGCTAATATTATAAGTAATATATAAGAAAGCTGAGAAATTAATTAAAATGAAGATTAAATTAATTGTTAAGCCGAATGTGAAACTATGTGTTCGACGTATCGTAGCTCATATCAGCTTTCACAACCCCAAAAAAAGAAAGAAAGAAATCATGTGTCTTTCTGTCAAAATTAATTCGCCGATCTTTAATTGATTATTCTTTTCGCCTATTTTCGTGAATATTGCACTTTTTAGATTTTTCGGTTCTTTTTCGCGATCACCCTATACATTGTCCATCGCGCCGGGATCCATTCCGTCCAAGTGGCGAGCACGTACGTGTAATCTCGCCGCATACACGCGCGATTCCGCGCCGGATATCAGGGAGCACGACCGGAGAGCTTACCGGGGGATCAATGGTCGTTCAGTGGCGTTTTATCCGTCCGGGTTTAAGCGTTAATTTTTACGAATGAACTGGGTAACCGAGCCGTGAGCGCGGCTTTGGCGGGCGTGCGTGCGCGAGCGTGCAGCATTTATCGAATTTACAACTTTCCGGTGTGCCACGTGAATTTATCGATGGGATTTGATGGAATTCGCGAACGGTATCATCGTACATTTCATGTAGCTCGCGCGCGTCACGAGTTATGCGAGATTTCGAGAGACAATAAAATGTAAAATATTTCATTTTATTATATGTATATTTCGAGATAATAATTTTAAAGACGCATAGAGTATCATTTATATTTTTTTCGATAAAGGCAAACTATAAACATCCAACAGCAATTTAATTAAACAAAAGAGATAACCGTATAAATGATGGATTACTCAATCTACTTAAAGTATAATGCAAATAAACTAATGTTTATCTTAAATCGAATACTAACATATTCTGTTCTAGTTCACAGAAATAATCTATCGAGTTTTAAAATTATAATAAAAAGAGATAATACAAAGATAATTTTCCATTAAATTAAAAGGCGAAACTTTGTATTACTTTGTCATTAAACTTTAAGAAGAATTTAAGAGTGATAATAGAACGGTGATTCGCTCTTCCTTCTCAAAGACGGTTATGAGTGACTAGCGTTAACATTAATAGTGTTCTGTCTTAGATTTGAATATTTTAAAGATTCATGAATATTTACACTTACTGATGTTATCACGAGCATAAATACGGTTTTAGCTCGCGGATTATTCGCGCATAAATTATCCGCGATGATAACGCGAATAATTATTTAATTTACTTCTCGCGGTTAATTTTATACGCGCAAGAGCACCTCTTTTTCTCATGGCTTTTTAGTGTTAATGTATATTCCTTTATCTTATCGCTATTTCGTTTGCTGCGAATTAATTATATCTTTCGACTTTTGACAGAAGATATTTTATTTTTGCTGAAACATTTTAACTCCTTTTTTTAGAAATAAATTCTTTTTCCTTTTATATAAATTTCCAAAAATTAGCAATGATCGTAAAATGTTTCTTTCTCCTTGCTGCAATAAATATTTCGGCAAATCTGTGTTTATCCAGTTGACCACTGTGCCTAACGGGTGACGCAGGTAATTGCTTATGGCTTGATGGTCCAATTCGTGCTTAATGATCCATCGTTTTGGTTGGATCGCGAAATTGGATACGAGCGATAATGATACCATTGCGCGAAACGCTCGATAGACAACTGGAACGATAGACAAAAGAGTGAGTCCGAGTAACGCGACGATACGCAAATGACAATTCGACAAATTATATATGCGTATTCGAGTGTGCTGACCGTGTCAATTCGTGCGATTCAATAATGATTTTTCGCGCTATCAGAATTAATCGCGCGTATCGATTAGTATCAATATTAAATAATAGACGTAATGATCCGCGGTTTATCCATTATTATTACAATTTCAACCAAGTTCGAGATAAAAATAGCGAATATGAAATTTTCATTTTTAACCGACTTGTCTCGGGCAAACTGTTTTTTATCACTAGTTATTTCCATTGCATAAAAAAATACGCGCGTGCAGAGATTTGAGATTAACTTTTCGTGACACTAAAAAAATTTTCCCGATACGCACGAAATACATTTTAACGGTTACGAAAAATTTCGGACACTATCGACGAATGAATAATTTCTCGTTTCGTCGAACGCGCGCGTTGCTTTTTGGATATTAAAGGTTAATAAAATATACGCGATGCCGATGCGTTTAAAAGCCGCGATTTTAATATTCGGAGACGCAATCTCGACCTTGTATCCAACAACTTCGCGATCTCGCGGCGATTGTTGGGATCAGGGGAAGCTGAAGCTTCGCGAGAACGCGAAGGAGGGGAAGTCGCTCTCGTCCCGACGACGTGTCTCACGAAGATGATCCCGACAAAACCGAAAGACAATCCGACTCGGCGGCTTAACAGCTGTCTGTCGGCTTAACCGGAGACGGGAGAAGAAGCTGGGAAAAAGCGATGGCAAAGATCACGGCAACTCGCGAACGGGTCAGGGGAGCTTAGTATGCATTGCGTGATAGCTCGCATATATCCATTATATTA